>NC_037677.1:13930539-14127794 GCF_003255815.1 Theropithecus gelada
CCCAGGCTGGAGTGCAGTGGCCGGATCTCAGCTCACTGCAAGCTCCGCCTCCCGGGTTCCCGCCATTCTCCTGCCTCAGCCTCCCGAGTAGCTGGGACTACAGGCGCCCACAACCGCGCCCGGCTAATTTTTTTGTATTTTTAGTAGAGACGAGGTTTCACCGTGGTCTCGATCTCCTGACCTTGTGATCCGCCCGCCTCGGCCTCCCAAAGTGCTGGGATTACAGGCGTGAGCCACCGCGCCCGGCCTTATTTTTATTTTTTTTTGAGATGGAATCTTGCTCTGTCTCCCAGGCTGGAGTGCACTGGTGCTATCTTGGCTCACTGCAACGTCTGCCTCCCAGGTTCAAGCAATTCTCCTGTCTCAGCCTCCTGAGTAACTGGGACTACAGGTGCACAACATCACACCTGGTTGATTTTGTATTTTTAGTAGAGACAAGGTTTCACCATATTGGTCAGGCTGGTCTCAAACTCTTGACCTCAGGCGACCTACCCACTTAGGCCTCCCAAAGTGCTGGGATTACAGGCATGAGCCACCGCACCTAGCCCATTATTTCTTTATTATCTCCGTTTCTGCATTGAAATGCAAGACTCATAAGAGAATGCAGCTTATCTGTCCTGCTTACAACTTGTCCCTGGAATAATGCCTGGTATATATTGCATCATCAATAAGTATATGTTGGTAAATCAGTAAGTTCACATTCTAAGAATGCAGTTGTGATTATTCTTTATTTATTCCACTCCTCATTTACAAATAAAAGAACTACCTGGTAGCATGGAAAGTTTTCTAAACTTGCTTTTTGAAGGTTCTGCTCCTTTGTCATTGCTGTAGTGATGCCAGGGCAGCAGCGTTCTCAGAGCTCTTGACCCGGGCTTTCTTCCATGCACCCTTCGAAACCACCCCTTGTATAGAGAGTAGCTAATGTATGTACCTCATTGCAAAATGCAGTGAACTTCAAAATGTTTAATAGCTTTGTGGGTTTTACTGGGGAATAAAGGGATATTTACAGGCTATCGCAGAGCATTTTCTAATTTAGTCTCCTCGGTGATCATATGAAGTAGAAATAGTATATTCCTGAATGATGGAAAATGGAACCCTCAAGAGGTCAAATTGCTTGGATCAGGCCCAGTATGGTGACTCACACCTGGAATCCCAGCACTTTGGGAGATTGAGGTGGTAGGATCACTTGAGGTCAGGAGCTCAAGACTAACCTGGGCAATTAGTGAGACTCTGTATGGAAAAAAAAAAAAAAAACAATTTTAAAAAATAGTTGGCCAGGCGCAGTGGCTCATGCCTGTAATCCCAGCAGTTTGGGAGGCCGAGGTGGGTGGATCACCTGAGGTCAGGAATTCAAAACCCGCCTGGCCAACATGGTGAAACCCCATCTCTACTAAAAATACAAACGTTAGCCGGACGTGGTGGTGGGCACCTGTAATCCCAGCTACTCGGAAGCTGAGGCAGGAGAATTGCTTAAACCCAGGAGACAGAGGGTGCAGTGAGCTGAGATCATGCCATTGCATTCCCGGCCTAGGCAACGAAAGTGAAACTCCTTCTAAAAAAAAAAAAAAGCAGTATTTAAAATTAGCCAGGCATTTGGCATGCACCTGTAGTCTTAGTTACTTGGAGGCTGAGACAAGAGGATCACTTGAGCCCAAGAGTTTGAGGCTGCAATGAGCTATAATCATGCCACTGCACACTCCAGTCTATGCAACAGAGTGAGCTCTGTCTCAAACAAACAAAAAATGTTCAGGTTGTATGAGTAGTAAGTGGTCAGAGCTGCATTCAAACCTGGGTCTTTTAATTTCGTATTAACCATACATCCTTTCTCATCTCCTAACACCAGTTTCTAAGAGGCAATGTCGTCTCGTAAAAACAGGCCTAGACCAGAAGCAGGAAAATCTCTCCTTGTTCAAAGCTCAGCTTGCCATTTGCTGGCCATGCTACCCTCAGCAACTTCTCCTCCTATAAAGTTGGGATGACAAAAAAATTTTCCTCCCTGCCAACCTCCCCTGGTGACTGCGATGAGCACACAAGATGACGTACATCAAGACACGACACTCCCAGCAAACAATACCATCCCAGCGGATCCTTGTGGACTGCCTGCCACGTGACAGCTTTTGCTTCACATTTACTCCCAGAATCTGCTAAAGCGAGGGAGGAGTCGCAGGTGAGAAACGCAATGAGGTCATGAGTTTGTTAGCTGAGGGTGGTGGTGAGAGAAGAAATCTCTTCTGGAAGAATAAAAATGTAAATAGCAACTAACGCTCAGGGCTTGTTGCCATTTGAAGTGAATATTAGCTTGCATTGTCTTGGCAAGTCCTAGAGAGACATTTCGCCTTGGGCACAGGAGTTAAAGGTGGCATGCTTCAGCTAGCACATTTCAGCAGGTTTAACACAACAAACCCAGGGGAAACCAACCAGCCCCAAAGGGGACTGAGCGCACAGCTCTGCATCCCCGTGACTGACAGTTCATACTCACTGTGGCAAACTGCTGGAGGAGACTCGGGGAATCCGTCCCTTCTCCGGCTGAGGATTTGGATCTGACAGGTCCGATGAACCAGGATCACCCTTTCCTCCTCCCTGATCAAGTTTTTGAGAGAAACTATGAGAGAACAAAAATCCCTAGAATAATTTTTCACAGACTCCATCTCAAAATTGTAATTAAACTAACACAAAAGCCAATCATAAAAAAGCTAAACTTTTTTTTCATTTTGATTGAATTATAAGGATTTGTGTTATAACCTAGATAAGAGGCTCTTCTATATTTTTTATTTTGACTTAAGACACTATTAAAATGAGACTTTTAATATCCTATCCTAAGAAGCCTTGGACACATCTATAATTTATATTATGATTTTTGAGAGGTTTCACCTGAAGGGAGTGTGGAAACCATCAGCGCTCTGTCGAGCTCTCCTTGAAAATGCTTTCCATTACTAATAGATAGAACCTCTTTTTCTTATTATTTATACAAGACTTTCTTTGATTTCCTGCTTGTGACACTTTGGAATGAAAAACTGGTGACTGCATTAATTAAAAACGAAGATGAGATGGCTTATTTTTTTTCTCTCCACAAAATCCTAGCCAGAGTCCCTGCAAGCAGACCTCAGTGTGAGTCTGCAGCCTGCAGGGCCAAACGTTGAGGTTTCTGTCATTTGATCTGATACAAGCTTAAGTACTGATTACAATCATTTTTGTTGGGGTGTGTGTGTGTGTGTGTGTGTGTGAGAAAGACAGGGTCTCATTCTATTGCCCAATCTGGAGTGCAGTGGTACCATAATAGCTCACTGCAGCCTTGAACTTCCGGGCTTAGGCGATTCTCCCACCTCACCCTCCCAAGTAACTGGGACTACAGGCTATGCCAGGATCCCAGGCTATTTTCTTTTTAAAATTTTTGTAGGCTGGGCGTGGTAGCTCATGTCTGTAATCCCAGCACTTTGGGAGGCCGAGGCGGGCGGATCAAAAGGTCAAGAGATTCAGGCCATCCTGGCCAACATGGTAAAACCCAGTCTCTACTAAAAATACAAAAAATTAGCTGGGTATGGTGGCGGGTGCCTGTAGTCCCAGCTACTTGGGAGGCTGAGGCAGGAGAATCACTTGAACCCAGGAGGAGGAGATTGTAGTGAGCTAAGATAGCGCCACTGCACTCCAGCCTAGTGACAGAGTGAGTCTCCTTCTCAAAAAAAAAAAAAAAAAAAATTTATAGAAATGTGGGCAACTATGTTGCCCACACTGGTCTCAAACTCCTGGCCCCGAGCGTTACTCCCGCCTTGGTGTCCTGAAGCGCTGGGATTATAGGCAGGAGCCACTGGGCCTGGCAGAACCATTATTAATTGGAGAGTAAGATGAAGCTGAGAAACAGAGGCAGGCGAAGGTGGCAGTTTGATCAGTCATCTCAAAATTCAAAGAGGAAAGGAAACTTTGTCTGCCTTCTTGACCTCCTATTTCCTTTCGCTCTTCTCGCCTCCCCTACCCCTAGTCAAAATGCATGATCAGACCTGAGAAAGAAGAGAGACTTAGAAGAGAACAGGGTAAGGGCTTCTGCAGCAGCAAAGTGACCAAGGAATAGTCTGTGCTCCACTTTTCACTATGTGAAGGAATAGCCCAGGTGTTTGGGGGACAGCAGCAGCTGGACACAAATCCTGAAACCAGGAGGTCCTGACCAGGGTCGGTGGCTCATGCCTATAATCCCAACACTTTGGGAGGCCAAGGCAAGAGGATCCCTTGAGGCCAGGTGTTTGAGAACAGCCTGGGCAACATAGCAAGACCCCATCTCTACAAAAAGTAGAAAAATTTGCTGGGCGTGGTGGCATGCTCTGTAGTCCCAGGTATTCGGGAGGCTGAGGTGGGAGGACAGCTCTAGCCCGGGAGTTCAATGCTGCCATTAACCATGATGGCGTCACTGAACTCTAGCCTGGGCGACAGAGCAAGACTCTGTCTCTACTTAAATAAATAAATTAAATTTAATAAAGAAGTCCCATCTCTCTCAGAAAACCACCCACCAGTAAATGATAATACCCACACACAGGAGATGAACAGGAGCTTTCAGCTGTTCAGCTGTATCATCCCACACAAATTCTCCTTCATTCAGTTCATTCAGTAGGAGACTTTTGCAGTTGCGAGGATAAGGAAATGGTCAGCTTGTGCAAGAATCCCCTGTATGAGAAAGAAAAGACACAATACTAGAATTTGAATTTTCCATCTGAGTCAGATCTCTTTCTTACCTCTCTGACACATTTAACTGAGTAACTGTCATGAAGCAAAAAAAAATGAAAAAAGAAAAAAGAAAAGAAAAGAAATACTAGATTTGATCCCTATCGTTAAAGAACCTCCTGATCTGTCAGGGCGTCATCTGGCTGTGAGTTACAGCTGTAATATCTCAGTGCAATGGCTGGGATGTTACGTAAGGGCAATGAGTTTATGCCTGCATTCTAGGGATAATCAGCTCTCACCTGCTCTCTAGAATGCCCAGCCCAGAGGCGGTCAGCAGTACTTAATCAGAAAGGGCCACACACTGGGTGAAGTGCATTGGTTCTGTGTCCCCAATGAAATCGCATCTCGAATTATAATCCACATGTGTTGGGGGAGGGGCCTGGTGGGAGGTGATTGAATCATGGGGGCTGATTTCCCCCTTGCTGTTCTTGTGATAGTGAGTGAGTTCTCAGGAGACCTGGTTGTTTGAAAGTGTGTGGCACTTTCCCCTTCACTCTCTCTCCTGCATCACCATGGTAAGATGTGCTTGCTTCCCCATGCCTCCCGCCATTATTGTAAGTTTCCTGAGGCCTCCTAGTCATGCTTCCTAATAAACCTGCAGAACTGTGAGTCAATTAAACCTCTTTTCTTCATAAATTACCCAGTCTCGGGTAGTTCTGTATAGCAGTGTGAAAACAGACTAATACACTGGGGCAACAAATATAAGTTCATCTGTTATCGTTATCACCATCAAAAATTCACATTTTGCAAGTCAATAGGGCAGTTACTTAAAAAATTAAAATTAAATTACCACATGACCCAGCCATCCCACTTCTGGATATTTACCCAAATGAATTGAAAACAGTGTCACCAAGAGATATTCAAACACCCGTGTTCATGGCAGCTGTATACATAATAAGCCAAAACATAGAACAACTCAAGTGTCCATCAAAGGATGAGTGGATAAACAAAAGGTGGTATATACAAGTGATGAAATTCAGCATTAAAAAGGTAGAAAATTATAACACCTGCCACAATAGGAATGAACTTTGAGGACGTTATCCCAAGTGAAATGGGACAATCACAAAAGGACAAGTATTGTCTGATTCCACTTAATGAAGTAGTGAAAGTCATCAACTTCATAGACAGAAAGTAGAATGATGATTGCCAGGTGTTCAGGGGAGAGGGAATGGGGAGTTATTGTTTAATGGGAACAGAGTTTCCATTTTGCAAGATGAAAAGAGTTCTGAAGATAGATGGTAGTGATGGTTGCACAACAATGTGAATGTATTCAATGCTATTAAACCATACACTTACAACAATTAAGATGGCACATTTTCCAGCCTGGCCAACATGGCGAAACCCCATCTGTACTAAAAGTACAAAATTTAGCTGGGCATGATGGTGTGGGCCTGTAGCCCCAGTTACTCGGGAGGATGAGGCACAGGGATCGCTTGAACCCAGGAGGTGGAGGCTGCAGTGAGCCGAGATGGTACCACTGCACTCCAGCCTGGATGACAGCATAAGACTCTGTCAGAAAAAAAGATGGTAAATTGTATGTTTCATGTATTTAACTTCAATTTTTTAAATTTTTAAAAAGCCCCACAGCGAGGGTATGAAGGAATAGCCATCCCTCACCACCTCCAACATCTTAGGTGGCTCTTGACTAAAATTAAGCTACACACCATGCAGAGAGGCAGATTCAATGTGAAGCCGATGACATTTCAAAGTCTCTCCCTAATATGGACCTCTTCTCGGGCTCTGCACTTAATTTTCTAGTCATAGTTTTCTGGTCTTGGTCTTTAGAAGGGCCTCTAAATTAAATGTATTCAAGCCAAACAGTCCCTAGCTAGACCCCTGACCTGAGAATGACTAAAAGCTTATGCTCCCTCCAAAACAGGTCACCTGGAAGGAGCCATTCGGTTGTTCTCAGTGTGTTTCCTTCCCACCTCTTCTCTCTTCCTTCTCTGCACCCCAGGGTCTATTTTTCCCTTCCCAACACTTGAGAGGACAAGTGGCGATATGCAGCCTCATTCCAGGCAAGATCCTCTGCACCATGTTGCTAGACAAGATGTCCCCTCCAGGATGAGACAGGAGGTGAACAGAAGGCCCTGCAGAGGAAGAACCCTGGAGAGGAGCGCTGGGTTCTCCAGATGAGAGAGAAGATGAAATCTGCCAGCACACGACAGGGAGTGCAACCGAAGGAGTCAAAGGAGAAAGCCAACTTGTGGCATGGAAACCCACGCCCCCAGTGATGCCCAGCATAGGCCCCTTGCCCCAGCTCGGGGAGGGGAGCTTGGGCACCTTGTGAGGCAATGAGGGATGTAGGGAGAACCTGACCATGGTGAACACAGATTCAACTTATAAAGTGT
This sequence comes from Theropithecus gelada, assembly GCF_003255815.1. Lineage (NCBI taxonomy): Eukaryota > Metazoa > Chordata > Mammalia > Primates > Cercopithecidae > Theropithecus > Theropithecus gelada. Next base: position 13,937,601 of record NC_037677.1, read on the forward strand.
TTCCCTAGGTGTCAGACATGGCATTGCCACTTTACATGTAGATGAAAATAGTAAAGAATACTTCAAAGCAGCATCCCTTGGTGTAATAAAGAAATCAACCCGGGCCGGGCGCAGTGGCTCACGCCTGTAATCCCAGCACTTTGGGAGGCCGAGGCGGGCGGATCACAAGGTCAGGAGATCGAGACCACAGTGAAATCCCGTCTCTACTAAAAATACAAAAAATTAGCCAGGCGTGGTGGCAGGAGCCTGTAGTCCCAGCTACTCGGGAGGCTGAGGCAGGAGAATGGCGTGAACCCGGGAGGCGGAGCTTGCAGTGAGCCAAGATTGCGTCACTGCCCTCCAGTCTGGGCGACAGAGCGAGACTCCGCCTCAAAAAAAAAAAAAAGAAAAGAAATCAACCCAAATGCCCATAAATCAATGAGTGGATAAAAAAAAAACTGTAGATTAAAAAACTGGCCTGTAGTCCCAGCTACTCAGGAGGTTGAGGTGGGAGGATCACTTGAGCCCAGGAGTTCAAGGATGCAGTGAGCTGTGATCATACCGCTGCACACCAGTCTGGGTGACAGAGCAAGAGCTTATTGGGAAAAAAAAAAAGAGAGAGAGAGAGGGAGAGCAAGAAGAAAGAGAAAGAAAGAGAGAAAGAGAGAGAGGGAAGAAAAGAAAGAAGAAAGAAGGAGAGAAAGAGAGAAAGAGAGAGGAGAGAGGGAGAGAGGGAGGGAGGGAGGGAGGGAGGGAGGGAGGAAGGAAGGAAGGAAGGAAGGAAGGAAGGAAGGAAGGAAGGAAGGAAGGAAGGAAGGAAGGAAAATGAAATGAAAGGACTAGCAGAAATCCAGGCTTTGTAAGCAGGTCTGAGTTCAAACTCCCCTCCTGTTGCTTACTAGCTGTGGTATCTGGAGAACGTGGTCAAAATTTCAGAGCTTCAGTTTATCTTCCACAAACAGAGGAAATAGTTACTATTTTTAGGATTGTTTTATGTCTTAAGTGGGAATAATACATATGATGTGTCTGCCCGTAACGGCTACATGGTACCCGTCATTACTACTAATATTCCAATAGTCTAGAATGTTCTGCTTCTGGAAGCAGCACCAGCAGAAACTGATCAGGGTAAGGAGGGTCATGGTAGCAGAAAAGAGCATTTTACTCTCCACAGTTGAGTCACTCAATCTTTCCATTAGGCATTATTTCATTATATCACAAGCCCAGAACCTTTTTACGGGGCTAGGAAAACTCTATTAAGTATTTTTAGGTAAAAAGCAGACTTGTGTTCTTCTAATATTAGATTGCCATAATCAGTCTCTGAAACCAAATGTGTGTCTTTTCCCACCAGCCAGCTTCATTTCAGCTTTTGCAGGCTAGGACCTGCCCAAGGCTCCTGGCCATCCTCTTACAACCCTGGTCTCTGGTGGGTGTCGATTTTATGCTAGAAATTCTGCATATACTACCCCTTTCCCATCCCCTGGGTGGGCTTGGCCACCTGGGATTCCACAAACAGTTGTCTAGGCCTAGGTTATGACCACCCATGACCAGGAAACAACACACCAGACAGAAGAGTAAAGGCGACTTGTCACCTCCCTGCCAGCCCAGGAAGGTGGAGAGAAGTCCCACCAAGAGCCCCCCAGCCCTAAGACCAGTCTACCTTATCCCACCCCCATGTTCTCCTAGAGGTAGAAAATGAAAGCATGGACTGTGGGTGACAGGTCTGGGTTCAAGCCCTAGGTGCTCTGTTAAAACTATTTAAAGCTATGTGATTTTCACCAAACAGCATAACCTCTTTGATACCCATTTACCTCGTTGTAAAATGAAAAAAAAAAAAATGACCCACACATAGGCCATTGGGTTTCAGCGAGGATTAAAAAATCTGTAATATGCTTGATAAATACTAGGTACCTAGAAAACATGGTGTCCATGGGAGCGTTTATTATAAAGAGTGTTCCATACCTTCCACAAGGGATGCCTGACTTCTCAGTTCCTTCTAATGCGGTTTTCACACCAAGCAAAGCATCACAATGCAGAAGTGTGAGGCACTGCCAGGGACAAGATGGGGACAGCCAGGGAGCCACGTACCATGAGCACCGCATGGGGGATGAGAGAACTGGCATGGGAGTGGGAGTGCAGGAAGGATGACGAGAAGAGCAGATGGCGCCTTTTGTCTGGGGTAGGTTACAGTCACTGTCACCACGTTCAATCCTGCCGGAACAGCACAGACTGAAATACCAAGTATTTCCATTTCAGCTTGACAAGCAATAGTTGCACAACTAGCAAAACTGGCTTCATAATGTGGCCTGTGGAGAAAGAACTGTTCTCTCTTTTTCTGCTCTGTAAAAATGTGCTGTGTGTTATTTACCAACTCCAGGCAGCACAACCAGCATTGCTGAGCTCTGACAGTCCCTGTCAAGGCTGCCTATTCTATGGCAGTATCGTCTTATTCTTTTTCTCCCTTTTGTGCCCAAACTTGCATTTCAAACTCAAGGTAAAAGCCTAACAGCCTATAACCTACCAGAGGCAGCCGCAGTAATGGGAATCTGCCTTGCTCACTTTTAATATTTTCTCAAGTTCAAGGCAACACTCTTTTTTTCTGGCTACTTCTCTGAAATAATTTGAAAATTGATTTCTTTTCCTTTTGCCTTTCCCAGGGTCAGCCTTTTCCCAGCATCCGTGCGTATTGAAGAGGATAGGGATGTTCCTGGCTTGTCCTCTCTTGCCTTTGTGATTTCTTTCTGCTTGGGCCACAGAGAGCTTTGCAGGAGAGCAAAGATGGAATCATTTTCTCTCCTTTTTTTTCAACTTCACCCACTGAATATTCATTAGGTGATGGATTCTACCTCAACCATTAGCCAAGGGAATATAAATAGTTTGCAGCCAGCTCTCTGCCACGGATAGGCTTCCAAACCATTGTGAGGTAGAGTTTTTCCTACCGGGTGAGGTTCAGACAAGCAGCTGTGATTTCCCCAGACATAGTCCCGTGCTCAGAGCAGATGCCTGTCAAACCAGCCCCCAGTAAGCAGCAAGAGTGATCTCACTTCCTTTCCCTAAAGGTAACTGTCCTCATTACTCTTATTACTGAGCTGAATGAACCTTGGGTGCATAATAGAATTTTCTTTAAAATATTCATCATCTGACAGCTGATATTTCAGCCATATTCCACTTGAAGACTACATTGGGGGAAGGAAGCTGAGCAGCAGTGCTCAATTAACTTGGTATTTTGCTCACTTTCTGAAACTACTTTTCAAGTCCAAGCCATTAAAAATGCATGGGACTGTGCAATGTGGTACTCTCCTGTGAGCTCCCAGAGCAGGACAGAGGTGGCCACTGAAGCTGCTGCTCTGCCTACATAGGCACCAGTGGCTCGAGGAATCACAGGCTTACTCCTGCCAGGGAAAAATGGAAAATGCCCCACTGCCTCCGCTTTCCTGCCCTCCCCAAGTACCTTGCTGTGTGCAAAAAGAATGAATACATATTCCTTAGCCCCTTATGGGTCTTCTGATTGGGTAGGTCAGTTTTTTGTGTGGTTTCCAGGTTGAAAGGAAGCGGTGGGCAGGTGTGCAAGCACACACTGGAAACATGGCAAGTGGAAACAGTGGAGACACACACACTTGGACTCAATCCCAGTGTTGCCACTTACTTCATGATCCTCAGTTTCCTTATCTGTCAGATACACTGATGTGGTTTAGATCTGTGTCTCCACCAAATGTCATGTCAAATTGTAATCCCCAGTGTTGGAGATGGGGCCTGGTGGGAGGTGATTGGATCATAAGGGCGGATTTTTCCCTTGACACTGTGCCCCAATAGTGAGTGAATTCTCGTGAGATCTGGTTGTTTAAAAACATGTAGTGCCTCCCCAGTTTTTTGCTCTGGCCATGTAAGATGTGCCTGTTTTCCCCTTCACTTTCTGTCATGATTGTAAGTTTCCTAAGGCCTCCCAAGAAGCAGAAGCCACCATGCTTCCTGTACAACCTGCAGAACCATGAGCCAATGAAGGCACTTTTCTTTATAAATTACCCTGTCTCAGGTATGTCTTTCTAGCAATGTGAGAATGAACTAATACATCCACAGAGAGTGACAGTGCAAGGATTGGGAAGAGCATAGAAAATCTGTATTGAGCAGCCTCTGCCACATCACTGATGCTAAATAATTGGCCTCCAATACCCCATCATGGGGAGGGTTCTCAGCCACATCTGAGACATCATGCTTTAGGCTGCACCGCCATGGGCTGCATCCCCTATTACAGTTGTAGCCCCCTGAGGGCAAGGCCCAGGTCCTGTCCTATTCATGTCTATCCTCAGTGTTTGACCTGTATCTGGTACATAATAGGTATTCAATAAGACTTCTATGAGATAATTACATTACATGGGATTGTAATTACTCTATTGGAATGTGATATGGTTTGGCTGTGTCCCCACTCAAATCTCATCTTGAATTGTAGCTTCCACAATTCCCACATGTTGTGGGAGAGGCCTGCTGGGAGATAATTGAATCATGGGGACCGTTTCCTCTCTACTGTTCTCATGGTAGTGAATAAGTCTCACGAGAACTGATGGTTTTATAAGAGGAAGTCACTTTTGATTGACTCTCATTCTCTTCTCTTGTGTGCCACCATGTGAGATGTGCCTTTCACCTTCCACCATGATTTTAAGACCTCTTCAGCCACATGGAACTGTGAGTCCATTAAATCTTTCTTTTGTAAATTGCCCCGTCTCAGGTATGTCTTTATCAGCAGCGTGAAAATGACTAATGCAGAATCATTCTTAATTCATGTTATTTTAGTGGTATATTATAATTAATCATTAGTAACTTCTTAATTGTTTTAACTTTTGAATGTATAAGAATTATTAGGAAGTGAGCAGAAGTGCTAACATAATCATTTTTCAGCAAAATTTTAAGAGGAAACTCACAAAAATAAGTTGGCCTTTTAATTACGATTGCTGCCAGGCAAGCAGGAATTGCACTTCAGAGGAGAGCAATGGAAAACAAAAACTGAACCTTTGGACATGGGCTAAAAACAAGCTTGATAATTGCATCCTTGGTACCCATGGACATTTGCCCGTAGCCCCTAAACCATTCCGTAATTTGAAAATGTTCAGTTTGTTTGCCATTTCTCAGTTTACTGAGGTTGATTTTGTCTCCACATCCAAATGTTCAGAATCTTATTCAACCTGATCCAAACCACTCTGGTCTAGAAATAGGTCTTGATATCCAGCCAGCCTGGGTTTTTATGCAATATTTCCAGTACTTCTGCTTTCAAAACAAGGTGGTGGAAAGAAAACACCAGACAATCCCTACTGTTGTATTCCAGAACTTTCCCAGTTCAGTCTGGAAACTTTGGGCTTTCTTCAGAGAATTGTTGTGAGATACAACCAAGAAAAATAAAAATAATATGACCTTATCCTTGTATAACACCCAATGGTTTATGTGTAGCTGACATTTACTCAGCTCATTGTTTTCACACGCATTGATGCCTCCAAAGAGGGAAATTATAGTAAGTTCCAAGCCGAGGGTCTTGGTTTTCTTGGGACTTCCACATTGCTGTCTTACTCATCTAGGGCCTGGGAACAACAGGTAAGGGGAGCTTTGCCATGCCGAAGCTGGGGCAAGGATAACAGCACTCCTAGGCTCACACAGTCCACAAGCAACAGAGCTGGGACTAGAACCCATCAGGTCTGGACTCCTTCCATGTACCATGTACCATGTGAATTCTATATCTGCTGTGAACATCATCATGCAATAAATAACATCACAATACTCAGTGTTTGTTAATATTAATTATGGAAGCATAGGTGTACCATATGTCACTAAAATAGGTAGCCTGCTTATGTCAACTTCTAGTGTATTTCAAAACCATTACAGTGGCATTTTCTTTTTTTTTTTTTTTTGAGGCAGGGTCTCTGTCACAGCTCACTGCAGCCTTGACCTCCAGGGGTCGGGCAATCCTCTCACGTCAGCTTCCTGAGTACCTGGGACTGTAGGCATGCACCACCACACCTGGCTAATTTTTTAATTTTTTGTAGAGACAGGGTCTCACTGTGTTGCCCAGGCTGGTCTCAAACTCCTAAGATCAAGGAATCCTCCTGCCTAAGCCTCCCAAAGTGCTGGGATTACAGGCATGAGCCACCATGCCTGGCCTACAGTAGCATTTTGTCAGCACCATGTAGTGAAACTGAAGTTCCACAATGTTGATGCTATGTCTGCATCCTCGCACTAGATAATAACTAACAATTTACTAATATATTGACTACAAATTAAGCAAGTGAATGAGGATGAAAAGAGTTGATTTATTCAAGGCCTTGGGAAGTCTAAACGATTATCTGAGAGGCAACATAATATGGTGGATCATCATAGCCTCCAGAGCCAGACTGTCTGGGTTTCCACCTTTCATTTACTGGCTGGTTGTAGCAGTTACTTAAACTCTCTGTGTCCCTGTTTCCTCATTTGTAAGACAGAGATACTAACCTACTCATCTCTAGTAGCAGAGATAGCCTACTTCATGTAGGTGCTGTATTAATTGAATTAACCTATGTAAAGACTTGAAATAGTCCTTGGCACCCAGCAAGCACAATATAAGCCTTTGCTATTGTTATTGACTACATTGATCATCTAAATGACTAACTGCTGCCTTCCCATTTTATGCCATGTAGATATAATGCTCTCTGTTGTTCGTGTATATATATTTTGTGTCCCCAGTGAGACTATACATTCCCTGAGGGCAGGGGAAGCTTGTTATTAAATTGGTCACCCACAATACTTCGTAGAGTGGTAGACTCATTAGTAGTTGGTCAATAAACACTAATGGAAACTGTAAACCCATTTTAAATTCTTATGCTGCCCCAAAACAACTCAAAAATCTCTGATGATTTCTGTTGCCTAGGGATCAAGTCTGACCTCAGCCAGGCAGCCAATTCTGTCTTCAAGTTCATGACCTGATGCTTCTTCAGGCCCCACTGTCATTGTGTCCCAACTGATTCTCTTGCCACACCCCAAGCAGGGGTGGGAATGCCCACCTTGACACCTTTGCTTGCTTTTATTCCTTTTCAGGAATACCCTTCCTTTTGTGCTTCGCTCATCCACATCACATACTCCCTCCAAAGCCCACTTGACCTCTCTGCTCACAGAGGATGCTTCCCAACTCCCCAAGTCAAGTGGTCATCTTCCTCATTTCTCGACTCCTCTAGATTATAACTGCAGCTCATTGGAAATGTCTCATATCCAGGCTTAACTATTGGTCAAAATCTTATGTATGGCCTCATCGTATTTATTCATAGCTGATTACCTCCTTGATTCGTTATAAACTCTGGGAGGTCACAGATGCTGCTGATCTGCCCCAACCTCTTGAATCCCCAGCACAGCATCTGACACATGCTTGGTTGTCAGTATATTCCTTATCTCTTGTGTAACAAATCGCCCCCAAACTGGGCTGCTGAGAACAAACATAATAACTCATGACCTCTCCCAGCGTCTGTGTGTCGGGAGCTCAGAAGCAGCTCGTCTGGTGGTGGTTCTGGCCCAGTGACTCTCTTGAGGTTGCAACAGATGTCAGCCAGGGCCACAGGGACCTGGAGACGCCACTAGGGCTGGAGGAGCCGCTTCCGAGGTAGCTCACACACCCCGCTGGCTGGCAAGTCAGTGCTGGCTGTTGGCAGGAGCCTCTGTGCTTCCCACGTGGGCCTCCCCAGAGGGCTGCTGGAGAGTTCTCTGAGCAGAAGGCTGGCTGGCTACCTCCCTTCCCCTGCCACCCCAGAGTGAGGAATGCAAAAAAACACCGAGGCCAAAGCTGAGATGCCTTTTATGACCTTACTTTGTAAGTCACACGTGTCTAGGTGTCTGGCTTTTAGAGTCAAGAGATGATTGCTTTTTGTTAAGTGTCATCTTCATGAGTTCATATGTTCTTTGAAGGAAAAAAACGACATTCCCCTTCTTCCAGTGTCTAGCACTGTGCTTTGTATCCAATAAGCACTCAGATATTGAATATATTTGCAGTTAATGAAAGGATATTTGCTGGTAAATGCCATCAATATCTTCATAATCAATCAAATCATGACTCAATTTTTAGGTTTTCATCAGACAATTATTGTAGTCAGATGAATAATGTTTAAGGAAACAGAATTCCAGTCTTCAAAATTCTTTAAACAAGCTGAGAAATGTGACAGACACCACCAGGAACAATTAGAAGATAATCTCCTGTAGCTACTGAGCATAACGCTTTGTGATTTTCTTATTTAAGTGTTATGTCTACATGTTTGAGGTTTTCATTTGCTTTTCTTGGCATAGCGTCACTGTTTCTAGACCACCAGTGCTCCTAAAGACCAAAATTAATTGCTAGTTTTATAGTTTTATATGTCTAAATGATAGGGACGCCAGATTGTGTCAACATGAAAACACATCCAAATTTAATGAAGTTCAAAGGAAGAAATGTTTATTTATGGATTAAAGTCTAAAATGATCTGTTGCTTGTAGTTACTGAAATAGTGACAGCTCTTCTTAGCAGGGGGAGGGAGGGTGAGCAGAGAAGAGCCATGGAGAAAGCTCTTCTGTGAGCCTGAGAGTGGAATCAACAGCAACCCACGTTCCTGGGTCTTTTCACACCAGTTGAGATCACATATGATATACAAATGAAGTCATGAAGAAAAGGGGAACCTCTGGAAAGGAGGCAGAGGTTTTAATATCTCTGCTCATCACACATCTGCACAGCCGTGTCTGGACATGTCTTCAGGAGCAGAGCATACTTAATCTCCTTGGGGCACAGTTTTGCTGGTTGTTGAACTTCAGTGGTATCATTAGACATCCTCAGCGTTGTTGGAATAAAGGGCACAAAGAATCTAACCTACTAGGTCACCAAAGAGACTTATTTCCACGTCCTTTATGACCACCAAGTCCCTGTGCACACGTTGCCTGAGATAAAACCACTGGGTACCATGTTTGCTGGGGCAGAAAGAACTGACCAGCTTTTGTATTTGAGCAGAAGTTTTAGAACTCATCTCTACAGCTTTTCATTGTTTCCAAGGACTTAAGTGCATCTTAACAAATATTTCTTCCATCACAAGATAGATCAACATCTAATTACAGTGATTTTATTCAGTAAGATACTTCAATTACATTCGTCATTTTTGTTCAATCTGAAAGGGGTCTAATTCTAGAAGTTGTGAATATGGCACAATGATTTGTCATTTAACAGTTAGATGGATATTTTTTAACATAAAATATCTGTTACTTTTCAATTCATCCAAACTCTACATCAGCTTTCTTTGAAATAAACTGCAGTTTGGATACAGTAGAAAGAACATTAGATTTGGAGTCAGAAAATCCAAGTCTAAACCCCAAGTTTCCTACTTATTTTCTGTGTGATCATGATTTATTCATTAATTTCTCAGAGTTTCATCTCAGTTTTATAATATGTAAAGCAAAGATAATCTCATTGCCCTCTGTACTTCACAAGGTTGCTGTGAAAATCAAAATCTTTGCTGTACGTATGTGAAAGCCCCTAGTAAACAGAAGAGTTTTACAAGAAGGAGGTACATTAATATTTTTATCTTGCACATAAAATACTAAAGCACAGTACTTCTACTCACAGCCAGCATGTCCTCTGTTTCACCTTCCACCACCACCAGCAGCAGTGCCAAAAAACTAAGTCTTCGTGTTAACTAATCTGTTATAAGCATCTGATTTCATGGACAGAAATTGTCTATGGGTCAAATCGTGTGTCCTGGTATTGATTGTCGGCTACTGACGCCCCTTCAAAACCTGCCCATAACACTACTAACCATCTGAAAAAGCAGGAATGCTTTGTCTCGCAGCTCCAATTATAATCCCAAGTGGTGTGAGATGAGGCTTCTTCTAGCCCCCTTTTTCCTCCATATCTCAATAATTTCATGCAGCTTTTAGATGGATTAGAAACATAGTTTTACTATGGTAAAGACAAAATGGTTTGAAAAGAAAAATGGACCTGATGTCTACCATCAAAAAGGACAGCTTAACCAAAAACAATACTAGGATCAAAAGTCAGGTTTTAGGCTGTACCATGTTCATTGTCTGAATTCAAGAAATTCAGTAACTCCACCCCAGTGGCTAGTTGGGTTACTTGACGGGACACTGTGTAGCTAATTCCCAGCACAGGAAGGCAGGAGTGCTCAGGATCAAATGTTCCGCAGGAATCATGGCAAGATTCTTTCATGATTAAGCTGGCCAATTGGCAATGCTTACCGTTAACATTTTCCAGGGCCAAGTCATCTCTTCCACAATCTATGGCATGAACAGTGGGGTTTTAACTAACGAGGCAGATCCAAAGTCAATGTCACCCAGCCCTGTTCCACACCGGGATGACAAGGGCTTCTGAAGCACGAAAGTATTCGGCTAGGGTCCCTCATCCTTCACAAAGAAACATCAGCTTTGCTACCTGTGTATCTGGTGTCTGAAAAATTAAGATATCCCTTCAATCAACAGCAGAAGCTCTGCCCACCAGGCATTTGCCAAAGAAATCTTGCCAAGCTTGAAACCTCCACTCTTGGTATTGCTAGAAGCCCATGGAGACAACCATAATTCAGAGAGGAACTGCTCCAAGTCTCTTAAACAGTGATCCACATAATACATTCCTTTTAAAATTTAGTACCAAGAAAAAGTCTGCTTCTCCTGACAAATTTTCTTGTTTTTTTAATCAAGCAAATAGAAGTAAAACCACATTTCCGCCTTTTATACTTCTATAAATTTTTATTTTAATTTCATTCTACCTTCTCTGTGGTGTTTAGTTTTCATTAAGTTTTCCTAATGGGTGTAAACATACACACACACACACACACACACATAAACACAGACACACATATGCATACATAAACATACACATACACACACACACATACATAAACACACACATACATACACACATATAAACACAAACATACACACGTATATATAAACATACACATACACACAGGCATACATACACATATACACAGACATACACATACATAACCACACACACACATACATACATACACACATACACACACACACACACATATCGTGATCATCATTTAAGTCAAGTAATATTTAGAAGTAAAAGATAAATTACAAATAAATGGATCTTACCAATTCTAACCCTTTGCCAAACATGGTATAGCAAGGCCTGAACACATAAAACCAACGCGTACATTATCAGGTTAAAAACATCCTCTATATCTTCTTAAAGCAAACTCTTAGCCCTAGAATCTGAGGAATTCCTGTTCATCACTCAGAAATCATGTCTGGAGTTTTCATCTCCGAGGAGCTCTTCAGCTCCCCAGAACTCCAGGCTCAGCTGGAGCCCTGTCCTGTAGTCAGTAGGGTCTCATAACCCTGACTGCTCCCTGCTACGACCCGTGAGCCTCCTGAGATCAGAAATCATTTCTCATCTCTGAAGTCCTAGCGTCTAGCATAAGGTCTTGCATATCATAAAAATATTTAAAACATTTATGGAATAAATGGGAAAATGCACCACTTCTCTTAACAAGAAGAAGCCACTTTACAAAGAATATAATAGATCAAAAGCTGAAAATCTGGTTTTAAAACTTAAATTTTATTTTCTTCTTGATAATGTTTGCAAAAAATGTGTATTGAGTATATTTGAGGTATACAACATGATGTTAAGGGATACACATAGGTAGTAAAAAGGCTAATAAAGTGAAGCAAATTAGTATCTCCATGATCTCACATAGTTACTCTTTTTATTGTTTTTGTGGCAAGAGCCGCTAAAATCTACTCATTTGGCATGAATCCCCTCCACGGTGCAATTGTATTACCTATTGTCCTCGTGTTGTACATTAGATCTGTAGACTTGTTCATCCTACAGATATGCTACTTCATATCCTCTGACCCACATCTCCCCACTTCCTACCGCCTCTCCCATCAGCAAAAGAGTTTCCTTATCTCCACACCCTCCCAACTCTTGCTATATTCTGATGTTTGATTATAGCCATCCTAACAGGCATGAGGGAGTGTCTTATGGTGGTTTTGATTTGCATTTCCCTGATGATTAATGCAAATCAAATGTTGAGCACTTTTTCATATACTACTGACCATTTGTATGTTTTCTTTAGAAAAATGTCTACTCAGGTCTTTCACTCTCATTGTAATTGTGTTGTTTCTCCACTGTTGAGTTGTATGAGTTTTTTCATAAATTTTGAATATTAACCCCTTATCAGACACATGGTATATTAGTTCATTTTCACACTGTTAAAAAAAACTGCCTGAGACTGGGTAATTTATCAAGAAAAGAGGTTTAATTGATTCACAGATCTGCATGACTGGGGAGGCCTCAGAAAATTTACAATCATGGCAGAAGGGGAAGAAGGCACATCTTACATGGTGGCAGGCGAGAGAGGGAGAGAGATACAGAACATGAGAAAGGGGAAGGGTCCCTAATAAAACCACCAGATGTAGTGAGAATTCACTATCATGAGAACAGTTTGGGGGAAACCACCCCCATGATCCAGTCATGCCCCCAACATGGGAATTACAATTTGAGATGAGATTTGGGTGGGGACACAGAACAAAACCATATCACATGGTTTACAAATATTTTTCCCCAATTCGTAGGTTGCCATTTCATTTTGCTGATTGTTTCCTTTGCTATGCAGAAGCTTTTTAGTTTAAAATGTTCTGGTTATTTATTTTTGTTTTTGTGACCTCGGTTTTTGGTATGATATCCAAAATATTATTGCCAAGTTCAATGTCCAGGAGATTTTCCCCTATATTCGCTTCTAAGAGTTTTATAGTTTCTTGCCTTATATTTAGGTATTTTGTCCATTTTGAGTTCATTTTTGGTACAGTAGAAGATAAGGGTCCAATTTTATTCTTTTGCATTCAGAAATCCAGTTTAACTGGCACCATTTATTGAAGAAACTATTCTTTCTCATTGTGTCCTCTTAGTGCCCATGTCGAAAACTGGTTGGTTGTATATGTTTGGATTTATTTCTAGGCTTTCTATTTTCTTCCACTGGTCTTTGTGTTTATTTTATGCCAGCACCATACTGTTTTGATTACCATAGCTTTGAAATATAATTTTAAATCCAGAAATATGATGCCTCCAACTTTGTCTTTCTTTTTTAGATTTTTTTTTTTTTTTTTTGGCCATTCAGAGTCTTTCATAACATATCAGACTGGTTTAACATACACAACTCAATTAATGTGATACATCACATTAACAGAATGGAAGGAAAAAACACATGATTATCTCATTAGACATAGAAAAAGTATTTGGCAAAGTCCAACATCCTTTCTTGGTAAAAATTCTCAACAATGTAGGTATGAAAGGAAAATCCCTCAACACAATAGAGGCCATTTGTTTAAAAACCCACAGTTTACATCATAATCAACGGCTAAAAACTGAAAGCTTTTTCACTAAGATCTGGTAAAGGTAAAATGCCCATTAGCCAGTTCTACTGAACATGGTACTGGAAGTACTAGCAAGAGAAATTAGAAAACCAAAAGAAATAAAAGGCATCCAAATCAGAAATCCTATATATATATATATATATATATATATATATATATATATATAGAGAGAGAGAGAGAGAGAGAGAGAGAGAGAGAGGGAGAAAGAGAGAGAGAGAGAGATTCCACACACACAAAAAAAACTATTAGAACTGGTAAGTGAATTCAGTAAACTTGCAGGATACAAAATCAACATACAAAACTCAGTAGTGTTTTTACACACAAATGATGATTAACTAAAAGAAACTCAAGAAAACAATCTCATTTATAATAGTATTTAAAAATAGCTAAGGATAAATTTACCCCAAAAATGAAAGATTTGTATGCTGAAACTATAAAACATTGATGAGATAAATTGAAGAAGCCAGAAATAAATGAAAAGATATTCAGTGCTCATGAATCAGAAAAATTAATATTAAAATTTCCATACTACCCAAAGCAATATACAGGTTTAGCACAATCCCTATCAAAATCCCAATGACATTCTTCACAGAAATAGAAAACACAATGCTAAAATTAGTATTGAAGCTTAAACTATTAAATTAACTTAAAATTTAATGAAATAAGCCCTTTTGTGTAATGTTCAAACATCAATCTCAATATTAAGTGGTCCACTCTTGAAATATTTTGAAACTGACACTATCACTACACCCACCTGCATTAGTAAAAGATATAAGGTAAGAGCTCTCTAACTAGAAAACAATGCATTTTTAAACAGATTGTCCTTTTAATTTAGGAAATATTCCAAAAATTACAGAATATTACAACAGTACTGCAGAAACTAAATAAAAATGTTTCTTTGAGACAGATTTAACCTCACCTCAATGAAAATTTAAAAGACCTAATGTTGGACAAATGTAGTCTAAACTGCAATATAGAATTACCCAGGTGATCATAATATTAACCAGAAAAATAGAAGAAATTTTGATCATAAGGAAGCACAAACAAGGAGCAAATGGGCCATGGGAGAAGAGTGAGATGGGTCATAAAATGAGAAGGTGATATGCTAAGATTCTGCTTCTTTTCCCAAGCTTTGATATTAGGTTGGTACAAAAGTAATTGTGGTTTTTGCATTACTTTCTTTTTTTTTTCTTTTTTTAAATTATACTTTAAGTTCTAGTGTACATGTGCACAAAGTGCAGGTTTGTTACATATGTATACATGTGCCACGTTGGTGTGCTGCACCCATTAACTCATCATTTACATTAGGTATATCTCCTAATGCTATCCCTCCTCCCTCCCCCAACCCCATGACAGGCCCTGGTGTGTGATGTTCCCCATCCTGTGTCCAAGCGTTCTCATTGTTCAGTTCCCACCTATGAGTGAGAACATGTGGTGTTTGGTTTTCTGTCCTTGTGACCGTTTGCTCAGAATGATGGTTTCCAGCTTCATCCATGTCCCTAATAGTGTTCCATGGTATATATGTGCCACATTTTCTTAATCTAGTCTATCATTTGGGTTGTGAATAGTGCCGCAATAAACATACATGTGCATGTGTCTTTATAGCAGCATGATTTACAATCTTTTAGGTATACACCCAGTAATGGCATCACTGGGTCAAATGGTATTTCTAGTTCTAGATCCTTGAGGAATCGCCACACTATCTTCCACAATGGTTGAACTAGTTTACAGTCCCACCAACTGTGTAAAAGTGTTCCTGTTTGTCCACATGCTCTCCAGCACCTGTTGTTTCCTGATTTTTTAATGATTGCCATTCTAACTGGTGTGAGATGGTATCTCATTGTGGTTTTGATTTGCATTTCTCTGATGGTCAGTGATGATGAGCATTTTTTCATGTGTCTATTGGCTGCATAAATGTCTTCTTTTGAGAAGTGACTGTTCATATCCTTCAAGCCCACTTTTTGATGGGGTTGTTTGATTTTTCTTGTACCTTTGTTTAAGTTATTTGTAGGTTCTGGATATTAGCCCTTTGTCAGATGGATAGATTGTAAAAATTTTCTCCCATTCTGTAGGTTGCCTGTTACTCTGATGGTAGTTTATTTTGCTGTGCAGAAGCTCCTTAGTTTAATTAGATCCCATTTGTCAATTTTGGCTTTTGTTGCCATTGTTTTTGGTGTTTTAGTCATGAACCCCTTGCCCAGGCCTATGGCATGAATGGTATTGCCTAGGTTTTCTTCTAGGGTTTTTATGGTTTTAGGTCTAACATTTAAGTCTTTAATCCATTTTGAATTAATATTTACATAAGGTGTAAGAAAGTTTCAGCTTTCTACATATGGCTAGTTAGTTTTCCCAGAACCATTTATTAAATAGGGAATCCTTTCCCTATTTCTTGTTTTTGTCAGGTTTGTCAAAGATCAGACGGTTGTAGATGTGTAGTATTATTTCTGAGGGCTCTGTTCTGTTCCATTGGTCTATATCTCTGTTTTGGTGCCAGTACCATGCTGTTTTGGTTACTGTAGCCTTGTAGTATAGTTTGAAGTCAGGCAGCGTGATGCCTTCAGCTTTGTTCTTTTAGCTTAGAACTGTCTTGGCAATATGGGCTCTTTTTTGGTTCCATATGAACTTTAAAGTAGTTTTTTCCACTTCTGTGAAGAAAGTCATTGGTAGCTTGATGGGGATGGCATTGAATCTATAAATTACCTAGGGCAGTATGGCCATTTCACTATATGGATTCTTCCTATCCATGAACATGGAATGTTCTTCCATTTGTTTGTGTCCTCTTTTATTTCATTGAGCAGTGGTTTGTAGTTCTCTTTGAAGTCCTTCATGCTAAAAACTCTCAATAAACTAGGTATTGATAGGACATATCTCAAAATAATAAGAGCTATTTATGACAAACCCACAGCCAATATCATACTGAATGGGCAAAAACTGGAAGCATTCCCTTTGAAAACTGGCACAAGACAGGGATGCCCGCTTTAACCACTCCTATAAACACAGTGTTGGGAGTGCCGGCCAGGGCAATCAGGCAGGAGAAAGAAATAAAGGGTATTCAGTTAGGAAAAGAGGAAGTCAAATTGTCCCTGTTTGCAGATGACATGATTGCATATTTAGAAGACCCCATCATCTCGGCCCAAAATCTCCTTAAGCTGATAAGCAACTTCAGCAAAGTCTCAAGATAAAAAATAAATGTGCAAAAATCACAAGCATTCCTATACACCAATAACAGACAGAGAGCCAAGTCACGAGTGAACTCCCCTTCACAATTGCTTCAAAGAGAATAAAATACTTAGGAATCCAACTTACAAGGGATGTCAAGGTTTTTGCCATTACTTTAATGACAAAAACCACAGTCACTTTTGCACCAACTTTGATATTAAGAGCATCAACAAACGCATCTATACACATCCACAAAAGCACGCTTCCTCACATCACCTTGCTCATGAAAGCTCACTTTGCCTTTTTGAGATTTAGTTGCTATTCTCACAACTTCAGTGTTCCTGAAGTTCAAGTCCACGTCATGAGATAAACGGAAGAGATGAATTTTCTGCCACTTTATTCACTATGTTGTTATCAATGTGTCCTTCAAGTGCGCCACTTTTGTGGAGGGAGTCAAGGGAACCGAAATCGAACTTGTCTGGAGTCTGCTAAGGGTGTGGAGTCAGAGTTCAGAGGCTGAGAACTGCCACTTATCAACAGAAAGGGTGATAACTGGAAGTGGGTGGGCTCAGAGACCACCGCACAAGGTGTATCACAATGTCTTCCACAGCAGATGACTGCAGGCAGCTGAGATCCAAATTACACACTCTTTTAGATATTTTGTGCAATTATGCACAGCCTTTCATTACATGTACCTATGTCTACTTATATGTGTGAGGTGAGAAAGAGCCTTTAAGGTTTCATTTTTCTTTAGCTGAACTGAATTTATATAAAAGAAGACGTAGAAGTTGGCAAAAAGATGAAGTGGGAAAAGTTGACCATATTAATGGCAGAGGAGTTTTTCCTGCTGAATTTGATTAGCTGCGCTGAATTGATGTAAAAGAAGACCTAGAAACTGACAAAAAGATGAGACGGGAAAAGTTGACAATATTAGTGGCACAGGAGTTTTCCTCCTGAATTTAAGCTCTTATCCCTGAAATAAAATAGGGAAAACACCATACCACTTACATATCTGGCTCAGAAAGCATTGCCTTTTCTCTTTCTTTCTCTTGCTATATCTACTTGCTTTCCCTTTCTGCCCTGCTCATACACTATCACCACCAACACCACACACACACACACACACACACACACACACACACACACGTTGTACCAGAACCTTCCTGATTTTCTTTGTTGGTCCATTGAGTGTCCTATAAACAGCATGCAGCTGCTTGAGAAAAATCCACGCAGCTTTGGAGAGTGAAACTAGAAGGAATAAACTGTGTGGGGTGTATGTGTGTGGATGTATATGCTGTGTGTGCATGTATGTGTTTGTGTGTGTATTTGTGCATTATGTAAATGCCCGTGTGCACATTTATGTGTGTGCATGCATGTGTGATAATGAATGTGTGTGTCTATGAATGTGTGTACATGTGTGCATGAATGCATGTGTGTATGTGCATGTGTTCAGGCAGCATAATCAGAAGACAGGGAGAAAAAGGGAAGCAAGAGAAAGAGATTGCCTACATACCTAAGGAATTACTGACTTAAATGGAATCAGCTCTTTCAATAACCCATCTACCCACTCCCACTCCCCACAACAAAAGCAAAGTCAAATACAATTAGGGATGGAGGAATGCCTTTTTATCTAAGGGAGGAAGCATAAAACAAAAAGTAGGCAAGCTAAGAAAAATAGACCTCTACCTCAATTTTTTTTTTCACCAAATCCAAAACATACTGCCTATAACATTGGCAGTTTACAATGGCAATTAACATCAATCCTAGGGTCTAATTAACCTCAATCAACAAGTCTAAGTAGGTTAATTAAATAGGATTTGGCTAAGCATGAAGCACAAAAATACAGCTGTCTCATTTAAATGTGATTTACTAAGGAAAGTCATCATTTACCAAAGTTTTTCTCTTTCTTTTCACACAGCAAAGCATAATGGGTGGTGGGGTTGTGGACAAGTGAGGATGTCATTCAGAGACTGATTCTTTGGGGGTTTCTTTGGTAATAGCCAGTCCCACATAACTTAAATATTATCTCCTGGTTATCTGCACTCATCTCAAGCTCATCTTCTTTATGAAGCATCAACTCATCCCTTTGTTGTTTCATTCATGTCCCGCCCACCCCCACCTCCTTATGTTATAAATTCCCTCCAGGTACAGAGCCTGTGTGATTCATCCTTGTCTTCTTAAAATCATCAAGCATAGTGCTTTGTGAGTAGTAAGTACCCAATTAATCGTTCCTTTAATTGGATTTTCAGCAAAATGCACTTTTTTCTCACCATAACCCCAATCATAATTTGGATTTCTGGGTTTTAGGATAAGACTGTCCAGGCCAGCCAGGCATAGTGGCTCATGTCTATAATCCCAGCACTTTGGGAGGCAGAGACAGGAGCATTGCTGGAGGCCAGCAGTTCAAGACCAGCCTGGACAACAAAGTGAGACCCGTCATCTCCTCAAAAAATAATATTAACAAATTAGCTGGGTATGGGGCATAAGCCTGTAGTCCCAGCTACTTGGGAGGCTGAGGTGGGAGGATAGCTTGACCGCAGGAGTTTGAGGTTACAGTGAGCCATGATGGCACCACTGCACTGTACTCCAGCCTGGGTGACAAAGCAAGACCCTGTGTCTAAAAAAAACAAAGAAGTAAACAAAGACCGCTCAGGCCCTCCATGGAGGGTGGCATCCCAATCGCACGATGTAGCCTTTCTCATCCTTTCCTTTCCTCAGTGCCCTTTTCACTATCCTGCAATTGTCCCCTCTGCATAATCCATCTTTCACCATGCTGTGGTCCAGGCCAACTTCATCAATTGTTGTATCAAAAGCCCTGAATATACTACTTTCAAAAGTACTCAACCGTGTCCACATTAGGACTGTCATGCACAGAGGCCACCACTTGGGTCCTGTATTTGTTCATTCTCACGCTGCTAATAGCATACATAGCAGAGACTGGATAGCAGAGACTGGATAATTTATAATGGACAGAGGTTTAATTGACTCACAGTTTCGCAGGGCTGCTGAGGCCTCAGGAAACTTACAATCATGGTGGAAGAGGAAGCAAACACGTCATTCTTCACATGATGGCAGGAAGGAAAAGTGCAGAGTGAAGTCAGGGAAGCCCCTTAGAAAACTATCAGAGCTCATGAGAACTCACTCACTATCATGAGAACAGCATGAAAGTAACTGCCCCATGATTCAATTACCACCCACAGGGTCCCTCCCACAACATGTGGGAATTATGGGAACTAGAGTTCAAGATGAGATTTGGGTGGGGACACAGCCAAACCATATCAGGTCCCAAGGCCTCACTGGCCAATTCTCATTCCACATCCATTCCATGATTATTCAATGTCTACTGGAAAAGTGTGCCTAGATGAATACATGATTTTTAAAAAGTATTTCAAGTTGCATAAGCATAGCTACCTTCTCAATCTCAGACCCAAGTCTGACAGGTGACAGTCTGAGAGCTGACAATCTAAAAGTGAATAGAAGATCCTTCCTGGGCCTGAGTGCTGAGATCACAGAATCTAGATTGGAAAGAACCTTTGAAATCCGCCGGTTCAACTTTCTCATTTTACACCTGTGGCATAATCCTGTGACCCAGGTCACACCACTGGGGAGACAGAAGCCAGAGTCACTGACAATAGCCCAGAGCTCCTTCTCTGGGCTTGTTGATCCTCTGGTTGACAGGGAGCTGCCATCACCCCATCAGGAATGAGAGCTCAGTGTCACACAGCTGGCTATGGCTCCATTGGATACACACAACTGCAGAGTCCAGCTGAATTATGAGGCATTCATCAGAGATTTGCTGTTATCTATTCCCAGGCTAGAAAGGGGGAGCACCACTCCATATGGGGACCACCATCCTGTATGAATCACCAACTGAGGACCAGGGATGGTGCTAGGCACTTATTTGCATGTCTAATCTGTTTTTGTTTTTGTTTTTCAGAAACAGTATCTCACTTTGTTGCCCAGCTGGTCTTGACCTCCTGGCTTCAAGTGATCCTCCTGCCTCAGTCTCCCAAAGTGCTGGGATTATAGGTATGAGCCACCACATCTGGCCCATTATCATATTTAATCTTTTTTTTTTTTTTTTTTTTTTTTTTTTTTTTTTTTTTTTTTTTTTTTGAGACGGAGTCTCGCTCTGTCACCCAGGCTGGACTGCAGTGGCCGGATCTCAGCTCACTGCAAGCTCCGCCTCCCGGGTTCACGCCATTCTCCGGCCTCAGCCTCCCGAGTAGCTGGGACTACAGGCGCCCGCCACCTCGCCCGGCTAGTTTTTTGTATTTCTTAATAGAGACGGGGTTTCACCGTGTTAGCCAGGATGGTCTCGATCTCCTGACCTCGTGATCCGCCCGTCTCGGCCTCCCAAAGTGCTGGCTGGGATTACAGGCTTGAGCCACCGCGCCCGGCCCTATCATATTTAATCTTAATGAGAAATTTTTTTAAAAATCATTTGAATTCTTAGTTTTAGGCTTGAAAGCTAAGGCTCAATTTTGGTTTTCAAAGCACAGACTTTCAAATCATACATTTTTTCACACCAGTTGAGCTAGAAAAGCAGGCAAGTTAGGTTAAAGATGATATGGGCAGTCCTGTCTAGAACTTTGGCTGACTAACTCATGAGCTACTTATCTTAGACAAAGTAGCTGCACGCTCTCTCTCTCTCTCTCCAATCTCATCTTCCACTGCCTGCTACACATTGATATTTGTTTTTTCCTTTGTTTTTAAGCAGACCCTGCCTAAAACTGCTCTTATCATATGGTGCCTAGAACTGCTTCTCTTCTGAATTCTTCCATGCCTGGTCACTCAGGTGACCCCACCCTCTGGTCACTCAGGAGGGAAGCTCAGAGTCATCGCCAACTACTGCCCTCACCTGCAATTCTGCTGCCGCCTGCAAGATCCATCTCCTATACTACAGTCACTGCCTGGGGAAGACCCCACCCTAGGTCAAGCATGTCTTCCCCAACTCCAGCCTGTCAACCAAGACCAGTTCTTCATTTCATAGACAGTTTTCAATCTAAATATTACATCCCTGGCCAGCAATGTCTAACAAAACTTTCTGTGATGATGGAAATGTTCTATATCTGTTCAGTTCAATATGGTAGCCACTGGGCATATGTGGTTGTTGAGTACTTGAAATGTGACTTGTGCGACTATAGAACTGAATTTTTGGTTCCTTTGTTGTTTGTTTCTGTTGTTGCTATTTTATCTTGGGTTTAATGGATTTAAATCTAAGTAGCCCCAAGTGGCTGGTTGCAGCTATATTGGATAGCACGATTCTAGGCAAAGGTATCACTCTCTGGAACATGCCTTGCTGGTTCTCTATCCTTACATTTCCATAAAAGCAGGAACGGTGCCACTTTGTTCACTGCTGCAACCCCAGGGCTTAGATAAGGGCTTGACATGTGGTAGGCGCCCAAGACATATTTTTAATGAACAAGCTTAATGTGTCTCTTCCACCTGTCCAACTCTTTCCAATGTTCAAACTTTGATACTGTTTACATTTTGCAAAAAACTCAAAAGCATGTGAGATTATGTAGCTCATTTGGCTTATGAAATACTGGTAAGTTTGATGTATTCTCCTATGCTCATTTGCTTTATATTTTTCAATTTATTGAGGGAAGAGGTCAGGTCATGTGACCTTTGGATCCCACCACACCAAATGCTGGACATCACAAATAGCTGGGCTTGCTCACCATTGGATGCATGAACAGACTGCTTCTCTCATTTAGTTCCCTCACTGAGGTCTAAGGGCACCAACACCGCACTTTCTTCCCACCTCAGGCTTATCCTAATC
This sequence comes from Theropithecus gelada, assembly GCF_003255815.1. Classification (NCBI taxonomy): domain Eukaryota; kingdom Metazoa; phylum Chordata; class Mammalia; order Primates; family Cercopithecidae; genus Theropithecus; species Theropithecus gelada. The sequence goes on from NC_037677.1 coordinate 13,959,901, forward strand.
CTCTGATCCTGTGGACTCTGCAGATACTTCTTCCAGGTCTGATTTCTCAGATGACAAAGGTGAACCTTAGCTGGTCTCAGTGCAGCAGTGGCTTCTCTTTTATAGCAGCTAGAGACATTCTCGGCCACACTTTGTCCTGATGCCCAAGAAAGCAGAAGAATGGTGTATGGAGAAGTCCAGCGATGTGCACATCACAAGAGCCATGCCCCTCTCTTATTAATGGTGTGACCTTGACTGGGTTTCTCCAGCTTCAGAATCCAAATCATCAGAGTTGCCATCCCTGACTCCCGGGGCTGATGCAGCAAATGTCTGTGAAAGTATTTTTAAAGTATGAAATCCTGGACAAATGCAAAATAGTTAAGTTGGCACACAGCTGAGTCACTGAGATTTTAGGCAAATTATGAGTGTAAAGTATTTAGTTCATTCATTCAATATTTACTGAGCAAAAGCATCATCCTGGTCAGTGGGTTAACCTCATTGAGTAAGACCAATGCAGTTCTAGACTCAAAGAGCATCATTCCAGTACTGGAGACAATTTTAACCCATACGCATAAGAAAGTGTGTCACACTGTGGCATGAAAGGCAATGCAGGGTCATCCATGCAAGGATGAGTGCTGGAGGAGGCATGAACTAGATGCAGCTGGTGGGGCAAATAGGATGGTAGGGGCAAAGGCCCTGGGGTGGGAAGGAAGCTGGACACTTGAAGCAGAAGTCAGGGTGGTGGATGCAAGAGAGGCAGGTCTGGGGCTAGGTGGCAGGTGAGGCTGAAGGGAAGGCCAGGACCAGGCCAGGGGAGCTCTTTAGATGGAGATTTTATCCCACGAGCAATGGAAACCACTGGAGAGTTCGAAGAAGGCAGTGGTATACGCAGATTGACATTTCTAAGATTCCCCTGTGAGCACTGTGGAGAGCAGATTGGGAGTGAGCAAGAGAAAACAGAGAGAACAGCTAGGTGGCTCTCACAGTGCCCTGGGCAAGAGATGGTCTCGATTCAACCAGCAGAGACAATAGAGTGTAGAGATGGATGTATAGATTCAACAGCTACTTAATGAGTAAAATCAACACTCCTTGATTGATTGGCTGTGAATGAAAGTGAAAGACAGAAATAATAATAATAGCCATGATAAAGCCCAAAGCAACATATCACCTACTATGGGTGTGTATTGTTCAATTATCACTACCTCCATGTTACAGATGAAGGCATGAGAGATTAATTAACTCACCCCTGTCCCAGAAGGAGTAAGCTGTAGAGCTGACATTGGAATCCACACAGGTTGGCTTCAGAGTGTGTGAAGACTGTACGAGCCTCTTGTAACAAGGATGATGCCTGACTTTCTCCCTCCAGTGCTAGGCACTGTGATAGGAACATCGTAGGGAGATGAGATATGAGGGTCTGAAGGGAAGACCACCCTAAGTACATCTTTAGAGGTGCAATCTCTGTGAGATGTTCAGTAAGCAGCTGGACACACCAGTCTGGAGTGCAGAAAAATATTCTGGACTGGGAGTACAGAGAGTTGTCTACATCTGGATAATTGAAGACCTTGTATTAGATTGGGGGTCAGCAAACTATGGCCCAGAGGCCATATTCAGCCTGTCACCTGTTCTTGTAAATAAAGTTTTATTGGAACACAGCTAAGACCATTTTTGTACCTACCATCTATAGCTGCTTTCTTCCTACAATGGCAGAGGTGAAGAGCAGCAACACGGACCACATGACCCGCATACTTTCAATACTTACTGTCTGACCATTTACAAAAAATACTGGCCAACCCTGGTTTAGATGAAGTCACGCAGACAGAGGGAGACAATATATGAAAAGGGAATTTAACCACCACAGTTAAAGGCAAGATAGGGAAGAAATAACTACAAAGGGGGAGTGAGAAGGATGGAGAAGTATAAAAAAGAAAAAAGGAGCAAAGAAGGAAGACAGGAAATGGCATCATAGGAGGCAAGGAAAGAGTGTTACAGAAAGAGGGAGCGGTCCACTGCATTAAATGCCGCTCAAAGGCCAGGAAAGATTATTGGAGACTCCCCAGTAGATTCACCAACATGGTGATTAGAGGTAAATCTGGTGTTTCAGTTCAGGGCACTGTTGGGGCTGGAGGCTGGATTGAGGCAGGTGGAGGAGAAAGAAGAAAGTCAGATCGCAGCAGCACCATGCGTAAGTGATGTGGGTGCTGAGGCAGAGGAAGAGGCAAGGCAGTGGCTAAGAGATGAGGGCATGGTGGGTATTCCAGTGAATCAAAATAGTTTTGTTCTTAAGCTTAAAATGGATCTGATTAACTCTCTTACAATCAAAGCAAACTTGTCAGTTTTTAGATGGTCATTAAGTCAACACTAGATGCAGAGAATTTTCCACTTTGTAATCGGTGTGCGGTACTCAGTTTCACTTGATCGAGTGCAAATGGAGAATTTCACTAAATGAATATGAAATCATAGCTTATAATTATACCTACAGATGGTAAGTTTCAAGTTGCTGGTGCTTACTCTGTGTTTGCACCATCCCAAGTGCATACATTTATTTACGTCTCACAATAACTCCGTAAAGTCTATATCATCACCTTCCTCACTGTATCAATAAAGGATCTGAGGCACAGAGAGGCCAGTCAGGCGACTTACCCAAGGTCAAACAGTATTTAGTAAAGGAGTGAGAGGTCAAGTCCACTCCATCTATAATACACTTTTCTGGTAAAAGAATGGGACAAATTTTACATCTTCAACTACATTTAAATTAAACCTACATGTGCATAACATATTATGGTTCTCAGGGTGCATGCATATTGGACCTTCTTATAGTTTTGTGGAGGCAAACTGCATCAATATTGCTATGCTCTTACTATGATCGTGCACAGATGCAGAAACTGAGGCTCACGAAGGCCAATTATCCCAACTAAGGTCACAGGTCAGTCAGTGACACCGCCTAGACCAGAAGCTAATTTTTTTGACCAGTGGTCTGGTTCCCTGTCTATAGCTCATTGTCTTCAGGGAAAGGTATCAATGTTCCAATATTTGCAAACTAACAAAACATCTCTGCACCTTCAATGTTCTAATTCCAGGGACCAAGTATACTGCTTCATTCACTTTCCCAAGATCTTTCAAGAAAAAAACATAGTCTGAATTTTCAGATTGCTTGACACTGGCAGAGTGAAATGGTTTGCTAAGCTCTTCTAAAAATGACTCACCAGTAGCTAGTTTAAGTACTGTAACTTTATGTGCTACTCTTACGAGATATTTTTTCTTCTCAGTATATAAAATGTTTACTTAAGGGTATGTTGTTTTCTTCTTCTGCATCTTCTTCTCCTCCTCTTCCTCCTCTTCTTCCTCCTCCTCCTTCTCCTCCTTCTTCTGTTTTTTTGGTTTGGTTTGTTTTGGGGGTGCTTTTTTTTTTGAGACAGAATCTCTTTGTGTCGACCAGGCTGGAGTGCAGTGGCACCATCATGGCTCACTGTGGCCTCGACCTCCCAGGCTCAAGTGATCTTCCTGCCTTGGCCTCCTAAAGTGCTGGGATTACAAGAGTGAGTCACTGCACTCAGCCCCTTTAAATATGATACTAACAAAATATCTTCAAATTACAACTTCCAAGTCAGTGATCTTGAATAAAGCTATAGTGACATTTTCATTTTGTTAGTAACATGTTTTCCTCTGTTTTAACATTTTGCCTATGTAGGCGAGAGCTAAGTGTCTCATATATCTCCAAAGGCAATTTACCGTGCAATTCCTTTTTATCTTCGCCCAAACTCAGCCAGAATGAAAAGATGTTTTCTCAGAATAATTCTGGGGTTCTACAAGAGTATGTGAGGAAGGCCTCTTAGCTTGGCCCTATTCCACAGCTTGCTCAACATGGTACTAACCTGGTTTTCCCGGTCCTCCTGAAGCACGCTCCAGGCCCATGTTCTGGGAAATGCAAGAAGGTAGAGTGCTACTTCATCCACGGCAGTGCTTCAAAAGCTTGTATTATCAAGCATTGCTGCCTGCTCCCAAATTAAAGGTAGGGAGTCCCTCAATACAGGAATGCTTGTGCAATCTATACACTGCGGCTTCTCTGCAGTGTTTCAGGTTCATACAGTCTTCCCTTTTTTTTTTTTTTTCTGAGACAGAGTCTGACTGTCACCCAGGCTGGAGTGCAGTGGCACGATCTTGGCTCACTGCAACTTCCTGCCTCAGCCTTCTGAGTAGCTGCGATTACAGGCACCTGACACCATGCCTGGCTAATTTTTGTATTTTTAGTAGAGACGGGATTTCACCATGTTGGCCAGGCTGGTCTCGAACTCCTGACCTCAGATGATCCACTCTCTTCAGCCTCCCAAAGTGCTGGGATTACAGGTGTGAGCTACCACGCCCAGCCAACAGTCTTCACTTTAAACTTCAGTGTGCAAAGACCTATGGTGCAAAGACCAAAAAAGTGTGAAAGACCTTCATGAAAAGACTGTTCAAACTTTATGGAAAGATCTGAAATTAAACCGAAGAACAATAAGAGGATATCAGGCTCCACACAAGAAGATTAATACTTTAAATGTATCTCTTCTGTCAAAGTCCACATATTAAAATAAATGCTAAATGATACCTGTAGGCACATAGCACTTTATAGTTCTCAAAGCAGATGCTTGTTTGACCTGCAAACACTTTGGGAAGAGTAGGCTTTCAACAGATAGATACTGTTATCATCTTACTATCTTCATTTCACCAATGAAGAAACAGGCTCTGAATGCTATTTTATTTGCCAGAAATCAGTGGGTGAGTAAGTAATACAGCCAAAATAAAATCAGAGTATTGATCAAAGTTCCCAAATTGTGTTATTACTTTTGTTTGATTGGTTTGATTTTATTTGAATAGTGATTATAAAATTCATCTAGTAAAACAACTGGCCAAAAAATTTCTGGTAAAAAATGAGGAGGACTTTTCAAAACATAAAAGAAAGCTACAAATTACTGCTACAAATTAAAACGGTGTGGAGGCTGGCTGTGGTGGCTCATGCCTGTAAGCCTAGAACTCTGGGAGGCTGAGACAGCTTGAGCCCTGGGGTTCAAGGCTGCAGTGAGCTATGATCATGCCACTGCACTCCGGCCTGGGCAACAGAGGAACACCCTATCTCTAAATAAATAGATAGATAAAAGAGTGTGGAAATGGTTTCAGAATACCTAAATCATTTTAGGTTTACCATGGATGTGGTGGTGCATGAAGTAGAATAGAAAGTCCAAAAACAGTTAATTTTGAAATTTTCGTAGCATAATAGCCTTATTTAGAATTAGTGGCAAAATGATGAATTAATTGTTCAATAATTGGGTTTGGGACAATGGGATAATCATATTTTTTAAGTTAGATTATTATCTACACAATACCGAATACATTCAAAATAAATTAAAGATTTTAATGTAAAACACAAAATTATAGGAGTACTAGAAAAATGTTAAGTGGACTACATTATAGCCTTTGGGTGCAAAGAACTTTTCTTAGCGTGACATCAAAGCTAGAAGTCACGAGAAAAAAATATTCTTATAGGAATAATTGTACAATTGTTACATTTGTACTATTTGATATCAGTTGCCAAATTGTTTTAATGTTGATGACATGTAAAATGCTTAACATATTGTTTTGCATGATTTTTTTTTTTTTTGAGACCGACTCTCGCTCTGTCGTCAGGCTGGCGTGCAGTAGCGTGATCTCAGCTCACTGCAACCTCCACTTTCCGGATTCAAGCTATTCCCCTGCCTCAGCCTCCTGAGTAGCTGGGACTACAGGCACGTGCCACCGCACCCAGCTAATTTTTTTTTTTTTTTTTTTTTTTTTTTTTTTGTATTTTAGTAGACAGGGGATTTCACCATGTTGGCCAGGATGGTCTCGATCTCCTGACCTCATGATCCGCCCACCTCGGTCTCCCAGAGTGCTAGGATTACAGGTGTGACCCACCGTGCCCGGTCTTTGCATGATTTTTTAAAAGCAGCATACAAAACTGTTTACTTCGTATTTTATGTTATTTTGAGAATGTAAATTAAAATACCTACAAGAAGAAACTATGAAAAATGTCAGTAGTTATCTCTGGGTAGTAAGATTGTGACTGGTTTTTATTCTGTTATCTATTTGTAGTTTTTAAATATTTCTTATATTTGTAATTTTTATAGACAAGAATAAAATAAATACAATGAAATTAATAATTGTGTAAAATTTGCTATTTATTTCAGAGTTTTCTTGCCTATTAAATACTTATTTTTGTAAATAATAATGAGTTATCCTCAGCCAAACACGTAGTACCCAACTTTGAATCCTTCTCCTCACTGTCTTGCTACTTTGGCCCGTCTTTAAGCCAGCTGTTAGTAAACATTCTGCATTCATTTTCTGTTAGACTGTAGATCAATGTTCAAATGCAGTAAGCCCTGAGTACCTGTGAGTCCTAAGAAAGGATTGGTGTTACCTGTACCTCCCCCTATCAGGGGCAAACAAAGCCTTCTTTGTAGCCATCAGCATCAGCTGAGTGCTCTTACACGTTCTGACTTAAGACAGCGTGGAGCTTTCTGAAGGGTAAAGACAATGCGTAGACTTTAGAGGCTTATGTCTTCACCTTCTGCAAAGTCCGATAAAATGAAAATGGGAGAATGAAAAATGGTACCATTGAAACTAAAGCAGGAAAGGGGACATTAGTGGGTGTGAAATTTCAGCAAAATTTAGATGAAATACTGGACAGAACAGGGAAACCTGCCTCTGTGAAATGCCTCCCTATGGAGACCAGTGGGAGCCAAAACTAACAGGCATGCAGTTAGCAGACTATTTAGAAAAGAGCTATCTTGTTCAGCAGAATACCAAACAGACTCAGGAATTGGCGGCATCAGAAACAAGCAGCATCAAGCCATGTTGAGACCCGGCCTCCACTCTCCTCCCAGAACACTGTTATTCAAGTGCCCAATCCACTCCCTCCCACCCAAGTAGGAAGATGCTGTGTTTTGTTTTTATTTTCTCATGGAAAAGTTAAATGAGAGAAGCTAGGGATATGGAAGTCCCAGCCTTAGCTTAAAGCCAAGGTGAATCATGAGACTGGAAACAGAGGTGTTTATTCAAACTATGCATACAGCGTGATTACATCCTTGGCCCTTGGCAAAAGCAGCCTCCTGGTCACCCAGACATTTCTGCAGAAACTGACTAGCTGCAGACAAGGACCTCCACATTCTGATTTGTGGAATTCCTCCAACAAAACAGCCAGCTCCCTACCACTTAACCCAAAATGAAGTTTTCTAGTTGGTAATCCCCATCCAAGTTCACAGAAGATATTAAGAAAAAGAAAACAACATGAGGAAGAGCCTAAAATAAAGAAAAAATGAAGTCAAAAGAGATCACAGTAACGCAGGAGCTAAAAGAAGAAACACAACACATTCTATTGCACCCATAAAACAAGAACAAGTTGTTACAGTAAAAGAAAAATCAGAAAACAAAGAATTCCTGAAAAGTAGAAATATCAAAGACATTTTAAAAATCCAAAATGTGGTTGGGATATAGGATAGAAGAAATCTACACACAGAGAACAGAAAATGAATATTCAATAAATATTAACTGCAAACATCTCACGTTCCAGGCAGTGTTTCAGGTGGTGGGAATACAAAGTGAACAAAACGGAAAGAAATCTCTGCCCTCATAGAAGTGAAAAGAAGTGAAATATATGAGAAAAATAAGGTAGTAAAGGACAAATACAGATGACCCAATACCCTGGAAAATATGAATTCCAGAAAAAGCAGAGAAGAGAGAGATGGAATGAAACTGTCAAAGAAATAGTACAAGAAAATTTTCAGAACAAAAGCATACAATTCACTAAATTGAAAGAATTAAACAAATGTCTGTCACAACCAAAGAAAAAAGATACACATAACAACATATCAGAAATCCAAAGATGGACATACCTAAACAATACACCTAAATATCTAGATCTAAACATAAGTTACATGCAAAGAAAAAGAATTAGAATTCTCAGTAGAAATAGTGAACACTGTAAGATGCCAGATTGAGGCCCAATATATTATGGAGAAAATTTTTTTAACCTAGATACCTATAACTAGTCAAATTGTTAAGTCAGTTGTGAGAACAGAATAAAGACATATTCAGATGTTCGAGTACTCAAACAATTTAGTTTCCATTAACTCCTTGTACATTGGTACTGGACAATATTGTCCAGGATATTAGAAAAGAAATATCCTTGTCTAGCTCTCCTATAGGAGAGCTTCAAAATAAGTTCAGGGCTAATGGTGGTATGGAAGTCCAGAATTACAACAAATCTAAATTGAAATAAGGTGAAGGGTCCAAGTCATATAATTGTGAATGTTATAATACAGATTTGAATGTGAATGAAACTCCAGACAATGTAGTCATAAATTTGCAGCAATAATCCATATGGCACATCAAAAGCCCAGACCTGCTCTGAAGAGGACAAATCCATTAAAAAGATCATTATTATGTAATAATCTTGAAAATGCCAAGCTGAGAAGTCATCTGCCTGGCCAAGTGTGAGATATATATATATATATATATATATATATATATATATATATATATATATCAGAGTCTTTCTTTTTAACACTAGAGTCTCTGATATATATATGTACATATATATATATCATGTCATCCACCTCTTTCTTTTTAACACTAGAGTCTCTGAGATATATATATATCAGAGACTCTAGTGTTAAAAAGAAAGAGGTAGATTGACATGTATGTATGGAACAATCTCCAGACATATTGGTAAGTGAAAAAAAGCAAAGTGTAGAATCCTTGCTTAGAACACCAACATTCATGCTATAACAGTGAAAGGCACATTTAGAAATATGTTTGTATCTATAGAGAATACCACTGAAGAAAATTCAAGAAACATAGTAGTTTTCTCTGAGGAAGAGAACCAGGAAACTGGGAGACAGAAGGGGAAGAATTATTTAGTCTCATGGAATTTCTTTACCATACACATGTTTATCTAATCAAAAATTGATTCATTAAATTTATAAACAAAGTTAATGTTTACACTATAAACAGAGTTCAGGAGACTAAGAGAGAAACAGTCTTAGATAATCCCATCATACATCCTCAGAATTTTTAAAAATTTCTCTCCCACCTCAGAATTACTCAAAAAGTCTCATGTATTTTCTCCAAGTCATTTTCTATTTAGTTACTAAAAATCTGGCTTGCAAAACGATGTGTACATGTAACTTAACGATGTGTCCATGTAACTTAAAAGTGCAACTTTTAACCTTACCACTTCCACATCATTACTAGCTGGTTTATTTTATCAGTCTCAATTAATATTACCTGCATTTAGATACATCTTTAAACTTACATTTTCTTGCAAATTTTATTTATTCATTATTCTTCAAAACACTCGCATGGGTTAGTTTATTACTATCTATGTTAAAGAAAAGAAAATGAGATATTAGACAGTAAGTTAATTTCCCATTATGATGAATGAAGTCAGGACAATGAAGTACTTAATTGGGATCTAGAAATGTTGGGTTTTGTCGTATCATTAAATTGCATAGCCTTGAAAATGAGCCAAACTTTCCAAATATCAGGCTCCTGGCAAATGTTCAGCAGCGTCTACTGCACAGAACACAGAATAGAAAAACATGAGAAAAACGTTTGTAGCTTGGTTTCTTCCTCCCTAAGAAAAATGTCTTTGGGGAGAAATAAGACTCATGGACCCATGGAAGTAATTACGTGAAATAGAGCTCCATGCAATTAGTTTCAACTAAATAATATGGTAAAAAATGTAAAAAAAACTTTAAAAATGTCCCAGTCGCAGTGCTTAGAAAAGGTTTTGTTAAGGGGAGAGAATTTAAGCCAATATTGAAGAGTGGATGAGATTTTTTATTAAACAGATGATCCAAGTATCCAATGTAATTTAAATAAGAAACAGTTTACGTAAGTTTACCTTGGCCATGTTGTTTCACCCACTTAATGACCTAATTAGATCACTCACCATCACTCATCATTTTGTGGCAAGGAGTTGTTAGAAAATTCCTTCTCTTCCCCTTCACTCATCATGCTTCTCTTTCCCTGCTCTCACTCTCTTTCCCATTCTTCTTTCTGTCCCCTCACCTCCCCCCGACAAAATAAATGGATCAACTGTAAAGTTATTTTTGAAAAATTTGAGGATGTTATCCTTGCACATTCTATTACAGGCTTTTGCGTGGACAGAGACAGAGGTAAAGGTCCAACTACATGTTCCACAGGTCTTCCACGTTCCATTATCCATTTCAACAGACTTTTTTCACCCTGAATTTCACATGATGTGTCAGCTTGAATTCTTCCAAGTTTATGGTGGAGAGCACGTGGAACCATGACATGGGGAAGGACCTTTCCTTCGCTGGCCTGCAAATGTGTTCAGAATTCCCTGCTTCATTCAGGGACCTGCATTAACATGTTCCATCTGCCCAAAGCGAGCCCTTTGTGGAAGCATGAAGACATCAGTTACCCAACTTACCTCGGCTTCCACCTGTCCAGGGGGCCTAATTGAGAGAAACCCATTGACAGCATCATCAGGGGTGCTGGTGTGTCAGGCAGGACATCACAAATTCCTCAACTCTCAGACAGGTTTTGCTCTCTCCTTCTGGCTATGGTCCTGCATCCTGCTCTCCTAAAGCAAACCCTCTCTTTACTTAAACAGATTCATTCTACATCTGGTTGCTGCCTGTCTCAGTAGCCATTTTCCATGACGTACAGCTGTGCTGCATCAGACCCCATGGCATTTCTGCCCCAACCCAATCACATCAATTCACCACTAGATTCCCAGTCCTCACGTGTTGATAGAGCTGTCTAGGGCGACACAGCATCCTACTGTTGAGAAGTTACTCCAGCAAGTTCTTGGTGTTTTCCTCCTGCCTTTCTTTGTGTATAACAACATGCCTCTGCCTAATGCTGAAGACACTTTTTCCAGAAATTCATCTGCTATAGGTGATGATTCTCAAACAAACAGCGTTTTGGTTGTCTCAATACTACCACTGCTTTCTTAATGATTCCTGGTACTGGGGATGATTTGGGAGATGGATATTAGGGCCAAGGGTGAGAAATGCTGAAATTCTGCCCTGTCAATGTTATGACAACATTTCCAAAGAAAGCACTCTCACAAGGAACTCCAGCCCATGGGAAGACAGGGTGCTCCTTTATTGCCATCTGGGCTTAGAACCCACACCCAAGGCTGGGCCTTTTTGCAACCTCAGGCTGGAGCTCTCAGCTTAGGCTCAGGCTCCAACCAGGGTCTTTCCTTTCTCTTCCAAATCCCAGTCCTTAAAGGGACGGACCACAGCTACCAGCAGCATTCCCGGACCTCAAACCTACACTGGAGAAATGAGAGGAGGGCCAGAGGCTTGCAACTTCCAACAAAGAGAGGTGGCTCACGGGGCTTTGCCTTTTAAAGCATGGTGACCTTGCCTACTTGTAAAATAGCCACTCATGGTCTTGGGATGTGACAAATTAGTCAGTGACCCTCCATTCAGGGAAGGGAACTGGGAGGCAGGAGGAGACTCAGAACTTGCCTCTCCCTTTTGCAACCTTGAATCACTTTACGATACTTGGTGTGTGTGTGATCAGTTTCTCCCCAGGAATCGCAAGCCTCCTGAGAGCAAGAGCGCACATATGTCCTTTGGAGGTTTTGTTTTCTGGGTTTTGGTGTTTTTTGTTTTTTGTTTTTTGTTTTTTTGTGAGACCGAATTTCGCTCTTCTTGCCCAGGCTAGAGTGCAGTGGTGTGGCTCACTGTAACCTGTAACCTCCACCTCCTGGGTTCAAACAGTTCTCCTGCCTCAGACTCCCAAATAGCTGGGATTACAGGTGCCTGCCACCACGCCCAGCTGATTTTTTTTTTTTTTTTTTTTTTTTTTAGTAGAGACGGGGTTTCACCATGTTGGCCAGGCTGGTCTCAAACTCCTAACCTCAGGTGATCCACCCACCTGGGCCTTCCAAAGTGCTAGGATTATAGGCGTGAGCCACCGCACCCAGCCTCCTTGGTGTGTTTGAATTCTCAGAAGCCACTTTGGCCTTCCTGATCTCAGCTCCCCTTCTTTGAGTCAACGTCTTGGTAACATCCTGCTGCAGCAGCAGGATCCTGTGGCAGTTTTGCCTGGATAGTCTCGGGCTAAACGAGACTTCCTGAAAATAATTCAGAACATAGCCGCCCTCCTCATCAGGCTCCTGCTGGTAGGTGGAGCCCAGACAAAGTTGTAAATCCTCTGGTTCCCATGAAACCCAGCACTGGTCATCTCCTGTTGCCTTCAACAAGCAAAAGAACCCAAGATTTAATGGGCCAGTAATTTGAGATATCCTTGAATTTAAAAATCACAATAAAAACAAATGAAGACAAGAAAGCACGCATCATTTCACCCAAAATGATCACAACCTCAATATAGTTAGCAGTTGGCAGAAAGATGGCTCATTTGTGGGGCAGAGATCCGCGTTCAAGTTCTAGTTCTAGTTCATCTACTAAGTAGCTATTTGATCTCAGGCAACTTGGTTCACTTGGACGTCCATCTCTTCATCTGTAAATGAGGAGGTGCAAAGTCTAAGGCCACTTTCATCCTCGTAAATTTACTAAGTTTAGAAACATTTAAGACTTCTAGCTAAAAGTGTGATAAAACAATTGATTTGTGCATTTGTGCATTTATAAAAGTAAATTGGTCTTTAAGGTGCACAGTCTTGGCTATCAGGAGTAAAACAGTCCCTCCATCACTTTACTCAGATAACGTTAAAAATATTCAAAGTGTACAAGGGGCAATTTTGTGTGAATAATTTTGATTTAGTTTTCTTTTTTAAAATAGGAAAGTCAAGTGGTGGGAAACACTGGTAATGTGAAACTAAGATCAAGGCCAATAACAACATTATGATTCTGACTGTAACCTTAAGTCACCCACAAGCCACGTCAGTGCTCACTGGAGTACGGTATCTAAGCAGCACACATTTCACACAATGATGGAAATTCACACAAGTGTACACATATGAACTTCTGCATTTCTGCCCTTGTTAAGGTTATTTAACATAGTTAATCTATTCTATAATTCAGAGGAAGTTGCATTTGACAAATGTACTTGTGCAACGTACGTCTGGAGAGGTTCGTTTGGGAGAGAGAGGGAAACGCCTTTCTATCTAAATATTACACCAACCCAGAATAAGTTATTATATTTTCTCCCAATGAATGATAGGTTATCAAGTTTAATCCATAATAAAAGTATCCAGCTTCTATCAAAAACAGTTACCTGATTCAAAAAATATATATTTCATCCACTTTAAACATTGTCCAGGCAAATCATCGGTGGAAAGCGGGGTATGGTTAGGGGTCACCGACTTTACCATGAAGCCGCTTTATTCTCAGCTGCCTTCTGCTGCCAGAGCCTTTGACAGCTGACATATTTCCATCATTGCTGCAGGGAGAAATCATGGACTGCCATCCAAAGAGACTCGAGGAAGTGCTAAGTGACAGCAGGGAGAGAAAACATTGTCACACAGGCTCAGAGAGGCAACAGCTCTGTAGGAGTGGAGGAGTTCTAGCAACTTCTCCGCGTTTCAATGGCACGCATGCAGCGAGTTAGAGGTATGGACTGTATTAGGAATTAAATTGTTCCCACCGCTGCTCTGCTCCTCTAGGCCACAATCACGTTGGAGGATCATTTTGAATTTTACTTCCGCAGCAAGCTCTGTCTGGGGAAGGCAAATGTGCAGAAGAGAGAGGCTTCATTCAAAATCTGCACAATCAGTAAGAAAAACAGAGAGCAGAATCTGAGACTAGCTCAGGGAAATGTGCAGTTAAAGAATATGAAAATAGAGGCTGGGTGAGATGGCTCATGCCTGCAATCCCAGAACTTCGGGAGGCCAGAGCAAGGGGAGGGCTTGGGGCTAGGAGATTGAGGCCAGCCTGGGCAACATAGTGAGACCCCATCTTTACCAAAAAGACAAAAATAAGCCGGGTGTGGTGACAAGCACCTGTAGTCCCAGCTACTCAGGAGGCTGAGGCAGGAGGATCATTTGAGCTCAGGAGTTTGAGGCTGCAGTGGGCTGTGATTATGTCACTGCACTCCAGCCTGGGTGACAGAGCAAAACTCTGTCTCTGAAGAAAAAAACAGAGAGTATGGAAATAGGGTAGGAAATATTTCATCTCTGATGAGATTTCAGGACAAATGACTGGAAAGTAACAAGAAGATTACAGTTTGGGTGAAGGGAGCCAGTGGAGGTGGCTGGGAGTTCCAGCACAGTCCCCGTGTGACCCAAATGTCTCTTGAGAACTCCAATTCTAAAAAACAAAGGCTGTAACAGACACATAGATCTCAAACTTTTAGAACAATGTAAAGCATCATATGGTGGGGAAAAACAGAAGAGCTTTGTTAGACCCACCTGTGTTCAAATCTTTTTCCAAGCTTGTGCAAACCCAAACAAGTTCAGTTTCCTCATCTACAAAATGGTGGTGACCATCCTGCCTTTTAGGTCTGACAGGCGTTGAAGATGATGCAACTTGCAGGGCTTTGAGTTAGCTCTCAGGAAAGAGCAGTGATTATTATTTTATTGCAGAAACCACCAGGGGACGGTAAATGCTTAGTGAGGAAGGTGGTGTTTGCCTTGGCTGATGCTCTGTGGTGACGTGAACAAGACTCTGGGATTTGAGGGAGGCCACCTGACGCCTGGCAGACGTCGAAACCACTCCCAAGGCCCATGTGTCTGGCAAACTCTTTCCCCCTCTCAGCATTGAAAATGGTATTGTTCCCTGGTCCAGCACAACCCACAGCTATACATCAGTTTCCTGCAAGGTGAGTCATGGTAACATGAGAGCGTGGGGCACACAGCCCATGACAGAAATTATGTCAACTGCATTTCCTTCTCCAAAACAGATTAGGAGTCTTGGTGGCACTGATCCATTCAAACTCACTCTTCATGCTGGATGTCACGCACACACTGATGGCCCTTGAGACGCAGAGCCAAGCCCAGGGAGCCACTGGCTTTGTCATTTGCACGACTGACCTACCTCGGCCCTTGGAGGAGGGACGTGGCCAGGGGCGTTGTTCTCTGAGGGATCTGTTGATTTTCTATCCAGTCAGGGACTGCTGTTCTAGGCTTTCTACCACTTAATCTCAGTTTAGTCTCTCAAGGATTTTTACTCTGTGGACGTCCCTGTGAAACTCGCCTTCATGGGAATCAGAGTTGCTGCATAGCGACAGATAGACAAGCTGCTTGAAAAGCTGCCAGCCCAGGCTGGGGCTTTGATAGCAGAAGAGGAGGCTGGAAACCGAGAGCCTGGGAGCCAGGCTCCGCTCCCTCCACCATGAAGGGCCTCTGTCCAATCTATGCGAATTTGAGAACAGCAGCCATTCAGCCAACCAGGAGTTTACGTCCAAATGAGTCTTCCCACGACCTCAATAGCATCCCCAGGCACAGTCCTGCAGCGGCACCATTCAGAGGCCGAGGGTCCTACACCCTGGGCTCAGAGTCCCCAGACACGGACTTTGCTTCCTGCTGCCGTCCTTCCTAGACCAGGCTCCAGCGGGGAGAGCTGTGCTGTTGTCCACGCTTGGGCCTCAGCTGGCCAACAGGAAACTGTCTAGTTTTAGAGGAATGTAGTCACAATAGGCCACCGCCTGACCAGCTTCTTCCCAGATGAGACTTTCAACAGCTACCTCTTGCAGCGGTGGCAGCTGCCCCCCTTTAAGGCTTTCATGTCACCTTCCCCTGTACCCCTGCCCTTCACAGACACGTCTTACCCAGGCAAGCCTTTCCAGGTCACCCCCAAACAAGCCCAACCCCTGGTCTGTTTCCCTGAACGCTTTCTCACATCCCTCCTGTATCGCCTGGTTCCTGCTAGACGTGTTCCTGGAGGGCAAGGTCTGAATCATGATTTTTCTGTGAGCCTTTACACGTGGCATAGTCCCCCAATTAAAATTTAAAATTTCTTTGTTAACTTTTTTTTTCGGAGACTGGATCTCACTCTTTCACCCAGGCTGATGTACAGTGGTGCCGTCATAGCTCACTGTAGCCTCCAACTCCAGGGTTCAAGCAATCCTCCAACCTCAGCCTCCCAGGTAGCTGGGACTACAGGTGTAACCCATCACAACTGGCTGTAGGTATTTTAAGTTGCATTCTCAAAAGCATAGAATATGGAGTGAACAGTTTTGTATGCTGCTTTTGCATGATTTTTATCATGTAAAATTATATACTAAGCATTTTACATGTCATTAACAGTAAAACTATTTGGCAACTGACATCTTTGAATGACTACCTTTGTACAATTGTACAATCATTCCTATAAGAATATTTTTTCTCACAATTTCTAGCTTTGATGTAATGCTAAGAAAGGCCCTTTGTACCCAAAGGCTATAACATATTTCTCTTAAAATTTTCCTAGTACTCCTATAGTTTTGTGTTTTCCATTAAAATCAGCCTCCAAAAGTGCTGGAATTACAGGCATGAGCCACTGTGCCTGGCCAAAATTTAAAATGTATTAAGGATCTAATATGTAGTTGACATTCTACACATTTCAAAGATGCCATTCTCATGATAATCATTTAAATTTCATCATCACCATTTTACAACTCCGCTTTTACGGAAGACCTAGAGCCATTAAGTAATTTGAGATTTTGGGGATAATAATCTAACTTTAAAAATATGATTATCCCATTGTTCCAAACCTAATTTTTGAGTAATTAATTCATCATTTTGTCACTAATTCTAAATAGGGCTATTATCATATGAAAATTTAAAAGTCAACTATGTTGCCCAGGCTGGTCTTGAGCTCCTGTACTCAAGCAATCCTCCCTCCTCAGTCTCCGAAACTGCTGGCGTTACAGACATGAGCCAGTGAGCCTGGCCAAAATTTAAAATTTACTAAGCATCTAGTATTTAGTTGACATTCTACATATTTCAAAGATGCCATTGTTATGATGATCATTTAAATATCATCATCACCATTTTACAAAATCACTTTTAGGGAAAACCTAGAAGGAGTAAGAAACTTGTGCAAGGCCAGGCGCCGTGGCTCACGCCAGTAATCCCAGCATGTTGGGAGGCTGAGGTGGCTGGATCAGCTGAGGTCAGGAGTTCAAGATCAGCCTGGCCAACATGGTGAAACCCCCTCTCTACCAAAAATGCAAAAATTAGCCTGACTTGGTGGCAGGTGCCTGTAATCCCAGCTACTGGAGAGACTGAGGCAGGAGAAACGCTTGAACCTGGGAGGTGGAGGTTGCAGTGAGCCGAGATCATGCCATTGCACTCCAACCTGGGCAACAAGAGCAAAACTTTCTCTCAAAAATAAATTTAAAAAAAAAAAAAAAAAAAAACTGTGCAAAATCACATTTGTGATCACCTGATTCCAGAGAAGGACGTTGCCATTAGCAGCCTTGATTACACATAGTAGGTGCTCAGTAAGTGGCTAAGTTGAGAATTAGATGCAAAAATGCATTCAAACGTTATCTCCCTGCCATACACTCTGCATCTCATTTAATATAAATTTTCTCAATTTTAGGGAAATATGCAAAGGGACTGAAATGGCTGAGATATGGTTACATAATGACTTTTCAACAATGTCAGGTACAGGAAGGTTTTTCTTAATGCTGATGAACAGCTTTCTCTCTCACAGAGGAATAAACAAGTGGGAACAGTTGTTCACTGAAGCAGGAAAAAATTACTCTCAAAGAGCTTGACCACTGAAGTGAGATGTGAGATTTTAGAGTCTCCAATTCAGGAGATTTTTGAAACAGAGAATGGAGAAACCAGCTGTCCTGAATGGATGAGTCATCCAGCAGGTCCTGGTGTCCATGGGGCTTAAGCTGTGTGCTCATAAGTGGCCGCCTGTGAGAGGCGTCCTTCAATCTTCGTCTTAGGTGTCCCCAGGCCTGGAGTAGCGGGCCTCTCTTTTGAAAACACTCGGGCTAATTGCAAAAATGGAATTTCACACTCAAGCATAGAAAATGCCTGGTGGCCATTAGGTTGGCTCCAGACAAAATTGAGAGGTAGTATTTCACATTTGTCTTGAATTGTTCATCTTCCCTTTTCTCCAAGCCTGTTCCCACACCCTCCTTTTCTCACTCCTCCCTTTCCCTTCTCATTTTTTGGTTTGATCAAATTCTTCCCCACAAGCAGTTTGTGCTCCTTCTGCACACGTACTGTGCACACAATAACTGCCTTTGAAGTATCCACCCTCCAGAGCCCCTCTGGCCTTGTGGTTACACAAAACACAGATCCTGGTCCTGATGCAGGTAGGTGGGCATGACACCCTCCCCAACACCCACCAGCCTCATCTGTGACATGGGGTTCCTACCATGAACCCATCTCCATGGATGCTTTTAGTCCTTTTAAAGTTGGCTTCCGTGGGATGACAGCAGTGCCAGGGAACTGACCTCAGCACCACGTCCCACACGTGCAACATCAAGCACCCTTGTTATACCCAAGGAAAATGAAAATACACACCTTTCTCTCTCTGGTAACAATTTTATTTCAAGGCAATTGTTATTCATTTAATCTCTACTTTTATGAGTAGTGTCTTACATGAATCGGTAATCAAATTTATAAGAGAATATACAAAGACTTCATCAGAAGCTTTTATCTTGCACTGAGATCATAATTAAATACTGTCACAAAAATGAATAGTTTGAGACTGATCTGGTAACGACTGTGCTCACATCTTAAAGTGAGTTTATCTAATGATGAATGGTTACGTTTTTTAAAGCCGGGGAGATAAGAGGTGTGTCTGCTGCTACAAGCAGGCGCCAGGCTCCTAAGAGCAGGCCCATTTTTCCCCACCCATATCACTGTGGCACGTTCTAGAACTAATGCAGAGTGGATACATTTCTTCAGATGGTGAGGGATCTTCCTGAAATAGCAATTGAAGTTAACTATGAAAAGTCTCACTCTAACGTACACATGCATGGATCCAGTTATGAGAAACCACCACTGAGATTGTTCCTCTGGTTTCTTGTGTCTCTCTGTCTCCTGCCATGGAGCTTTGTGGATACAAATGACCTTAGGACTCAGCAATGAGCCAGATGGGCAGAAACACAAAGTCAGAAGCTGGGAGTTGTTAGGCTTCGCAATGATAAATCACTGTTCTACCCTCCCTGTTATGACTCTGAATTTGTAACATCTTTATACAGGCAAGTCCCAGCTAGGAGAAGTTTAATTATTTATAGCTGCTGCTAGATTCAATTTTTATAAGACTTGAACGCATGTATAAGTACTCTGTAGTCAATAAAGCGAATAAGGTAATATCAGGATGAATGTGATGTAAAAGGACTTTATTATAGTTTAGAGAGAAAGGCATTCTTCATATTTAACCAAAGTCCACTGTCTACTGTGAACTGAGTCTCTGAAAGCTCATCCTCCCAGCACAGCAACAACTCAACATGAAACAGAGTCAGAACAAGCATCTAGTGGCACAAGCGAAATGCAGACTTAGAGCAAAGCAAAGTACAGAATTTTAAGTACAGCAAAACTGGTAATCCCTTCCTGGGTCACAGCTATTGCCTGAATTGATGATACCAATTCTTTCAACCAAGTTTATCTGTACATCCCAATGTCTAAATGATGGTTTCTTGCTTTTTGATTATTTATTAATGTGTTGCAAAACATTGCTATTGGAATCTTTGATATTATTTTCAGTGATATTGAGCCCTTCTGATTAAACACTTTATATATTCTACTATTTCTGAAAATAAATTTTTTTCACTGGTCAGCATCATTTGATTTGGAAGTTCTACTTTGAAAATGAGAGGGAGAAAGTGATGACTTAGACTTATACAGCATTTCTAAATTTTGGGAGTGAAATTAGTCAGCAACTTAACTTTAAAATGTTAGTTAAGTTGCTGTTATTACATGTTCTCTTTATTTGTTTACTATTCACTTTTTTAAAATTGCTCCATTTTGTATCTCTACAATCAGTGACTAGCTGAAGACCTAGATAAAGGCAAAAATCCTGTCCATTCATCCATTTTTGCCTTCAAACAAACAAACATTGAACATTTACTATGTGCAGGACACTGTGCAAGACACTGGTGGTTTCATGAGCCAGGACAGGTCCCTACCCTGGGGGAGAGGGTGAGTAAGACACAAAAACAAAGGTCTCAAATAAATCATTGTATACATGGTCACAGAGGCATGTGGACAAGGTACCATAAGGGACCTGTGTTTATCAGTTTTGCGTTGCTATAAAGGAACATCTGAGACTGAAATTTATGAAGAAAAGATTATTTGGCTCCCAGTTCTGCAGGTTGTGCAAGCACGACCAGACATCAGCGTCTGCTTGGCTTCTGGTAAGGCCTCAGAAAGCTTTTAGTTATGGTGGGAGGGAAGGTAGCCAGCATGTCACGTGTTGAGAAAGGGAGCAAGAAAGAGAAAGCAAGAGAGAGACGAGGTGCCAGGCTCCTTTAAACAACCAACTCCTGAGTGAACAGAGCAAGAACTCACTCATTACCATGGGAAAGGCATCAAGCCATTCATGAAGGATTCACTCCCATGACCCAACACTTCCCACCAGGCCCCACTTCCAACACTGGGGATCACATTTCAACATGAGATTTGGAGGGGACAGACATTCAAACTATGTCAGGGACCAAAGGGAAGATAGCTAGCTCCATCCAGGGTATTCATGGAAACTTGCCCCCGGAGGTAACCCACTGGATTGGCCCTGAGGTATGGGTAGGAGACCATTTGGCAGACAAAAGTGAGGTAAGGCCAACAGAAGGAGCCACATGAGGGCAGGCACAGAAGGCTGGAGGCCAGGGCATACACTTGGGGACTGAAAGGCATGCTCCAAAGTCTCCCGTGCAGTGCGTTACAGAGAAGCAGCAAGAAGTGAGGTGGGCAGAGTCAGCTACGCAGGGCATGGCATGCGGTGACAGAGATTTGGCCTTAACCGTGAACATGGAGGAGAGATTTCCCTGCATTAATCATTGCATGATGATCTTGCTTTCTATTTAACTGAGAAAGCGAAGGTAATCAGAAGAGAACTTTCACATGCTTTCCTCGCTTGTCTGCCCACCTATCTGCATCTGGATCACTATATCATGTCTTTCCTTCTATTTCAAAAAAGCAATTGGCCAAGACTCCAATTATCCAGAGGCAAGCAACAGTGGGACAGCTCAGCCAGATGGGACCAGGGGATGAGACATGATGAGCAGCACCCCAGCAGAGGCAGCAAACGGGCTGCAAATGTGTGTTTCTTAACACCTCCAGCTTCTGCCAAGAAGAGCTCCCTCTCATCCACCCAGAGCCTACCTGGGACAGTTAAAAGACAACATTTTTTTCCATATTCTTATAACTTTTATTACAGCACACTGTTATAATTGTTATATTTTATTACTAGTTATTGTTTTTAATTTCTTCCTGTGCTTAATTTATAAATAAAACTTTTTCATAGCTCTGTATATATAGGAAAAGAACACAACACGGCCAGCTCTCCATGTCCATGGGTTCCACATCTGCAAATTCAACCAACCTTGGATCAAAAATATTTTTAAAAAAAATAAAAATAACCATGCAACAATAAAAAATAATACAAATAAAAGCCAATATAATATAATAACAATGTACATAGTATTTACATCATATTAGGTATTATAAGTATATTAGTCTGTTTTCACACTGCTGATAAAGTCATACCTGAGACTGGGCAATTTATAAAGAAAAAGAGGTTTAATGGACTCACAGTTCCATGTGGCTGGGAGGGCTCACAGTCATGGCAGAAGGCAAAAGGCACATCTTACATGGCGGCAGACAAGACAGAATGAAAGCCAAGCAAAGAGGGTTTCCCCTTTGTAAAACCATCAGATCTCATGGGACTTATTCACTACCATGAGAATAGTACAGGGGAAACCACCCCTGTGATTCAATTGTCTCCCACCAGGTCCCTCCCACAACATGTGGGAATTATGGGAGCAATAGTACAAGATGAGATTTGGGTAGGAACACAGCCAAACCATATCAATAAGTAATCTAGAGAAGACTGAAAGTATACAGGAGGTATAGATTATATGTAAATATTAACTATTTTATATAAGGAACTTTTGAACACCTGTGGGTTTTGGTATCTGCCAGAGATGCTGAAACCAGTCCCCTGCAGATACTAAGGGCAACAGTACACATAGGGTTCCATACTATCCAGGGTTTCAGGCATCTACTGTGGTCTTGAAACATACCCCCTGTAGATAAGAGGGGACTACTGTATTTAGATTGCTGCATACTTTAAGAAGCACAGTCTACCTCCTCTTTCTCTTGGAGGGTCTATTTGCAATGAGGAAATTGAACAGAACAGATTGCATAGGAGTGCCCAAAACTACTTGTAGGAGTCTTTCACCTTTAAGACTCAAGCATACACATGTCAGCACCTAGATTTTGAACAGACTGAATATTTAACCAAAGGGATGAAGTTACCTAAGACAGGTTGCTGGATTGTAGACAAGGGAATAGTGCTATGAGCTGAATGTTTGTGTTGCTTTCCAAATCCATGTAAGGAAACCTAATCATCCATTTGCTTGTATAAAGAGCAGGCCCACTGGGAGGTGACTCGATCATGAGGACAAAACCTTCATGAATGGAATAAGTGCCATTATCAAAGAGAACTAGTTAGCCTCTTCTGCCACATGAGGATACAGAAGGTGCTGTCTGTGAGGAAGGTGGCCTCACCAGACACTGAATCTACCCGTACCTTGATCTTGGACTTCCCAGACTCCAGAACTATGAGGAACAAATATCTATCATTTATTAGCTACCCAATTGATGGCATTTTGTCATAGCTGCCCAAACAGACTAAATCGAGCCATACTCATGTGCATTCTATGAAGGTTGATGGTGGTGTGCAAGGTGCATTAGAAGGGGTGAAAGCAGAAAGGAAGACAGCATCCCATCACGATGACTGGTATGGTTTGATTGTGTCCCCACCCAAATCTCATCTTGAATTCCCACATGTTGTGGGAGAAACCCAGTTGAAGGTAATTGAATGATGGGGTCAGGTCTTTCTCGTGCTGTTCTCATGATAGTGAATAAGTCTCATGAGAGCTGATGGCTTTATAAGGCAGAGTTTCCCTGCACAAGCTCTCTCTCTCTTTGCCTGCTGCCATTCATGTAAGATGAGATTTGTTCCTCCTTGCTTTCCACCATGATTGTGAGGTTTTCCCCAGGCATGTGGAACTGTAAACCCAATTAAATCTCTTTCTTCTGTAAATTGGCCAGTCTTGGGTATGGATGAAAATATGAGCAGCATGAAAACAGACTAGTACAGTAAATTGCTACCAGAAGAGTGGGGCACTGCTGAAAAGATACCTGAAAATGTGGAAGTGACTTTGAAACTGGGGAACAGGCAAAGGTTGGAACAATTTGGAGGGCTCAGAAGAAGATGGGAAAATGTGGGAAGGTTTGGAACTCCCTAGAGACTTATTGAGTGACTTTGACCAAAATGCTGATAATGATATGGATAATAAAATTCAGTCCGAAGTGGTCTCAGATGGAGATGAGGAACTCGTTGGGAACTGGTGCAAGGGTGACTATTGTTATGCTTCAGCAAAGAGACTGGCAACATTTTGCCCCTGCCTAGATATTTGTGGAACTTTGAATTTGAGAGAGATGATTTAGGGTATGTGGTGAAAGAAATTTCTAAGCAGCAAAGCATTCAAGAGGTGACCTGGGTGCTGTTAAAGGCATTCGGTTTTAAAAGGGAAACAGAGCATAAAAGTGCAGCAAATTTGTAGCCTGACCATGCAATAGAACAGAAAATCTCATTTTCTGAGGAGAAATTCAAGAAAACTGCAAAAATTTTTATAAGTATTGAGAAGCCAAATGTTAATCCCCAAGACAAAGTAGGAAAATGTCTCCAGGGCATGTCAGAGGTCCCTGGGGCAGCCCCTCCCATCACAGCCCTGAGGCCTAGGAGAAAAAAGTGGTTTCATAGGCTGGGCCCAGGGTCCCCATCCTGTGTGCAGCCTAGGGACTTGGAATCCTCTGTGCCAGTGCTGCAGCTCTGGCTGAAAAGGGCCAGCATAGAGCTCAGGCTGTGGCTTCAGAAGACGCAAGCTTTAAGCCTTGGCAGCTTGCATGTGGTGTTGAGCCTTCAGCTGCAGGGAGTCAAGAATTGAGATTTCGAAACCTCCACCTAGATTTCAGATAGGTGAGCAGAAAAAAATGAGGAGAGCAGATGGAAGTTCTCTTCTGATCACCTTTGCTTTCTCTGTTAGATAGGAAGGAAGGAAGATCATCAACTGAATGAAGAAGGTGCAAGAGGGCAGAAAGGACAGTGAGTCCTGGCAAGGGCCAGGAGCACTGAGTGGACCATAGAGATGGAGCCTGGCTGCCACGTGCACTCAAGTCCCCCTGGAAGCTCAGGGTCATGAAAGAGACTTAGAGTAGTAAGCCTGGGCATGTGATTTTCTCTGGACACAGTTAGTTAAGGGGTGCAGGCAGGTCAAAGCATCATTGTGGACAGGGCAGTGAAGGAAGTGAGTGACAGAGGAAGAAGGCTGCAGCTGGAGCCCAGGATGTTTGCAATGGAAATACAGACTTTGTAGCTATTCCAGGATGTGACTGTGGAATGGGGAACTGAAGTGGTGTCTAGAATGAGATCTTTGGAGAATAGGTCAGGGAATAGAGAGACCAGCTTATGTACAGTACATGGGTATTTAAGTCACAAAGAGTTAAAGCAATGGTCATATTGAAAAAACCAACAGTGAGCAGGGGAAGGGCCCTGGGGTTGTAGATGACTGTAACAGTGACTGGTCAGTCTAACATGCAATTCAAATGCAGGGATTCCAGAAGAGGAGGGGAGCAAAGTGAGAGTCTCTGCGGAAGTGGCCATGCAGAGAACATGGCGGGTCCCCCCGCCACCCAGAGGCTCAATACTGGGAGGAATACAGGTGATGAGATGCTGTTTTTGGAGAAGGCAGTAGGGAAATGAAGCATTAACCTAGGTAGCAAGAAACTTGGTATTTGAGACATTTCTTCTCTTTTTAATTCATACCTAATAGTTGTGTGTGTATTGGGAGTACACGTGCTATTTTGATACCTGTATACAATGTGTGATGATTAAATCGGAGTAACTGGGATCTCCATCACCTCAAACATTTATCTGTTCTTTGTGTTGGGAACATTATTCTTCTTCTCTTCCCCCTCTTATTCTTCTCTTATTCACTATGCATATTTGTAAAAATATAAAAAAGAGTGATGATATTGAGGCTAAAGATAAAATGTGTTCAACGTAGGCTTTATGGGGGAAGGACATCATCCTAGCTCATAGAAAACATGAGTCTGTTAATACTGAACTGTGCCTACTGTGTTTGGCTGGAGAGGCAGGAAATCCAGTGTGACAGCTCTGAGCACTCCATGACCAGTTACTTTGGTCTTTGTCCTGAGGAAATATAATAGGCAGCTTGCAACAGTGCACCATTGTTCACATTACATGAGTGGGAAGATTAAGCTCTTAATTAACAGGGAATGGGTAATTGATCATTGATAAATGCCTGAAAGTAGTCATGATTACACATGGGGCCATGAGATTGATCATTGTCTTTTTCTCCGGAAATGATCATCATTGCTTATGAGTAACTTTATAATGAACACTGAGCTCCACCAAATCACTAATCACCTGGGAATGAGAGTTGTGATTCGGTAGAGTGCAGGGTTTTCCCATTGTGGGAGTCTTCCCACTCTTCATATCAGCCCCTTTGAGAGGAAGATTTCCAGATTTAAAACACCCAGAAGAAAAAGGAGCAATAGAGGGAAAAAATAACAAAAAGAAAACCAATGTTTTTAAACAAAAGTGATTTGAATTCAACACCCAAGGAAACCTGGTAGCAAAGTGACTTTAAAGATAATAACTTAAAATCACAATATTAAACCTTGTTCCCAGCCCTACTCCCACTGGCACCATCTTTGTAGGGGGGGAAAGAAAGGATGGGAAGGAAGGGAAGTAATTACAGGTATAAAGACAGAATAACAGCCAACAAGATTTAAAATTCACCTCCATTTCCTGGCTGTAATGGTCTCAAGTTGAAGATTAACTTTATCCATGTTCTTCATGTTACTGTTTTTCCAAAAAACCTTCTTGCTTAGCTATGTTCAGGCAAAGAAAGAAACAATGGGGTTCTTTCAAGTCACGGCATCTGTGGTATGTCTTCAGCAGAAAAGTTCCTCTCCTGTCAAACCTGCTGTTACCCTGGTGCTAAGAGCATCTATATAAATAAACATGAATGGATGCAAGCATGTAGCTGTATTTTGCAAACACAAACAGTACTTCCTAGTAATGTCATAGCGTGAACTGCAAAAATGAAAGGTTCACCAGGAGAATCTTCACGAAGAGGTTCTATAAATTGTCAGCACCGGACGTGATAGTTAACACACAGAGCCTTGATCAGCCGTTGTGCAAATGTTTATTCAGACAGATTTGGAAGGGGAATTATGATGTATTCCTCCCACTGCACTTGCCTGTTTGGTCAGGCAGCAGTTAGCTCAGATTGTATGAGAAACTCAAGAGCTGTTTCAGATGACTCTGACCTGCCAAACTAGAACTTGGGCTGACTGCGCACAGCACGTTCACCATGCACAATAGGGGTCCATGCAGGTGGACTCACTCAGCACACCAGACCTCAGGCAATCAAGATTTGTGGAGCAGAAGCCGGAAAGTGATTTTTCACTTAACTGCAATGCAATGACAAAAGCGTGTGTGCTTCATCAAAACTCCACTCACCGTAACATTTATTTGAATGTCTCCCAAAGTAATTAAAAAATTAGTTTTTATTGAGAAGAGTATGTGAACTATTGTGCAATGAATATTTGCACTATTCATATTGTGCAAAATGAAACACTCCTGCAAATAAGAATCAGTCTGCCTTGACACCCCGAGTTCCACCTCACCTGATTGGCATCACAGGAAGTTAAAACAAAGGCTGACTTTCTTTGTCTCCTCTTTCTGCAAACACACAAGCATTCTTCATTCATACAAATACTGACCCAGTTAAGACTATATAATTGTTTCTCACAGGGTTTGTTCAAGCATGCTTCTTTTTTTTCTTTTTTCTTTTTTTTTTTTTTTTTTTTTTTTTGACAGTGTCTTGCTCTGTCACTCAGGCCGGAGTGCAGTGGCATGATCATGGCTCACTGCAGCCTCAACCTCCTAGGCTCAAGTAATGCTCCCACCTCAGCCTCCTGAGTAGCTAGGACTACAGGTGTGTGCCACCACACCTGGATAATTTTTTAAGTTTTTTGTAGACAGGGATCTTGCTATGTTGCCCAGGCTTGTCTCAAACTCCTGGCTTCAAGTGACCCTCTCTTCTCAGCCTTCCAAAGTGCAGGGATTGCAGGCATAAGTCACAGTGCCTGACCGAAGCAAACATTTTAATAGAGGAAACATTTGGTTTTGTGTTTCCTCTGCCTCTCTTTTTTCGCTCTCCTTCGTTTTGTCACACCCTCTTCACCTCTCAGAGCTCTCCTAATGCCTCCTCCCAACGAACAGGGACTTCCACAGGTCTGCCCCACCTGGCAGGACCCATGCTTACCAGTTATCTGGTTCTTTCTCCCAGCTCTAGAGTCCGTGGGTCTCATTTTGGAAACAAATTCATGTCTACCTATTAATAATAGATAATTTTTCATAACATTACCTCTTTCATGTAATGTATTTGCACCAAAATTTGACTTCAAGCCAAAGAATTAAAAATCCAAATCCCTGTCCCCAATTCAATCTTTCTTCTCCCAGGACAGATGAAGAATCTCCTATCACTAACTCAGGAGAACACTTATGAGTTGTGAGCTCCAAAGAAAAATCTGAAGCAGCCAGGCACATTTCATGAGCCCCGTGCAGTGGATTCATGGCTCCTGACTTCACTGATGCCAACTGAACTATAATAAAATAAAGAGTCACACCATCATCTTCATCAGACTTGTTAATTTTGTAGGAAGTAGCCACCCCAAGCCTCCCCAAAACAGATTCTCATATTCTCTAACCCTAGAATGGAGGCTTAGAGGATTAGAAGTTCAGAACAATTCCAGAGAGTTTGGTTTTTTAATGCTTATGAGGATAACTTGAATGGAAAACTATTAAGTAGTGTTATAGAGGAATCTGATCAAGGTGGTTCTGTGTAGAATTAAGGAGATGTTGTAAGACGGAGCCCAGGTGGAAGTCAAAATGAGACGCCCACCAGAGGGCATTCCCTGGAGGACTTCTGATACTAGAAACAGGAGGTTGAGAAGTTTGTCCAGAACATGTGCTGGGATGGCCAGGGAAATAGTGTTCTCTTTTCTCTAGGAATATGAGTTGCAAGCAAAATGCAAAGCATTCCCACAAAAAAGAAACTATACTTCTAAAGTTCATGACAAAGGCAATGCCCTGAAAATGAGCTTTCATTAATGTGTTAAACTGAATGTTCAATGGATACTAAAATTGAATAATGGGAGGTGTCTTAGTCCATTCCAGCTGCTATAGCTAAATACCTTAGACTGGACAATACATGACAGAAATTTATTGTTCACAGTTCTGGAGGCTGGGAAGTCCAAGATCAAAGCATCAGCAGATTCTGTGTTTGACAAGGGTTTCTTGCTTCATAGATGGCACCTTCTTGCTATGTCCTCACATGCCAGAAGGGGCAAACAGGTTTCCTAAATCTTCTCTTATAAAGGCATTGATCCCATTCATGAGAGTGGAACCCTTATGACCTAATCCCCTCCCAAAGGCTGCACCTCTTAATACTATTGCATGGAAGACTAGGCAATGTATTAATTTTGGGAGGGCATAAATTTTCAGCTCATAGCAGGGAGTACGATTCTTCTTTCTTACTAATTTTCACTGCAGAAGATGGACCGCCACTGGCTGACACTCCTCACTTCTCTGTAAGTCTTTGCTCACTTGGTTCCTATGAAAAATGGTACATTTAACTGATGGTGAAATCTGAGGTAGAGTTTCGGGAGGATTGGTACCAGTTCTTCTTTGTATGTTTGGTAGAATTTGGCTGTAAACTCATCTGCTCTTGGGCTTTTTGTTGTTGCTGGGAGACTTTTTATTGATTCAAGCTCACTATTTGTTACTGGTCTCTTCAGGATTTCTATTTCTTCCTGGTTTAATGTTGGGAAGTTGTATGTTTCCAGGAATTTATCCATTTCCTCTGTGTTTTCTAGTTTGTGGGCATATTGTTGTTTCTAGTAGTCTCTGATGATCTGTTGCATTTCTGTGGTAACATTTGTAATATCTCCTTTTGAATTTCTGCTTATGTTTATTTGGACATTTTCTTTTCATAGTCAAGCTAGGAATCCATCAATTTTCTTCATCTGTTTCATTTTGTTCCTCATTTGTATTGTTCTTTTTTCTCAATTTCATTGAGTTCTCCTCCTATCTTTGAAGTAAATAACTCCATATGCATGACTCTTTGTCTTAGGGAAAAAGCTGTGCTCAGAGAGCCGGTGTTCTCTGTGACCAGTGCTGTGAGTTGCACTAAGTCTCACAGTTGTGAGGTGAATTGTGTCCCTGCCCCACCACCCAATAGACACATTGAAGTCCAAATCCTAGTGAGAGATGAAGCCAGCTGGACTTCCTGGGTCAAGTGGGGACTTGGAGAACTTTTCTGTCTTACAAGAGGATTGTAAAATGCATCAATCAGCACTCTGTAGTTAGGATTGTAAAATGCACCAATCGGCGTTCTGTGGCTAGCTAGAGGTTTGTAAAATGGACCAATCAGCACTCTGTAAAATGAACCAATCAGCACTCTGTAAAATGGACCAACCAGCACTTTGTAAAATGGACCAACCAGCAGGACGTGGTCAGGGTCAAATAAGGGAGTAAAAGCTTGTCACCTCAGCCAGCAGCAGTAACCTGCTTGGGTCTCCTTCCATGCTGTGGAATCTTTGTTCTTTTGCTCTCCACAAAAAATCTTGCTGTTGCTCACTCTTTGGGTCCACACCACCTTTAAGAGCTGTAACACTTACTGCGAAGGTCTGTGGTTTCATTCCTGAAGTCAGTGAGACCATGAACCCACTAGAAGGAACACACTCGGGACACACCTGGACCTCAAAATGTGACCTTATTTGTAAATAGAGGTCTTTGTAGATGAAATTGTTAAGGTGAAGTCATAAGTGTAGGCTCTAAATCCAACATGAATAATGTTGTTATAAGAAGAAAATTTGGCCAGCCACAGTGACTCACAGCTGTAATCCCAGCACTTTGGGAGGCTGAGGTGGGCAGATCACCTGAAGTCAAGAGTTAGAGACCAGCCTGGCCAACATGGTGAAACCCCATTGCTACTAAAAATAGAAAAATTAACCAGGCATGTTGATGCATGCCTGTAATCCCAGCTACTCAGGAGGCTGAGGCAGGTGAAATGTTTGAACCTGGGAGGTGGAAGTTGCAGTGAGCCGAGATCATGTCACTGCACTCCAGCCTGGGTGACAGAGCAAAACTCCATTGCAAAAAAGAAGAAGGAGAAGAAGAAAAAAAAAAACTGGACACACACCAAGATAAACAGGGAGAAGGCCATGAAAGTGCAGAAGTGGAGATCTAAGTGATGCAGCCACAAGCCAAGGATTGACAGCTCCACCAAAAGCTAGGAAGAGATAAGGAAGGACTCCCACTTATGGGGTTTGGAGGGGAAGAAGACCCTACCAACACCTTAATCTTGTACTTCTAGCCTTCAGAACTATGAGACAACAAATTCGTATTGCTTCAAGCCATCTAATTTGTGGTACTTTATTATGGCACCTGTAGCAAACCAGCACACCCACCCCCACACGTGGCCTCCCTGATCCCTGAGACACAACAATATTGAAACTGGGCCAGTGAAGAACCTTATATTGGCTTCTAAGTGTTCAAGTAAAAGGAAGAGTTGCACGTGTCTCACTTTAAATCAAAAGCTAGAAGTGATTAAGCTTGGTGGGGAAGGCCAGTGCTGTGCTGCCTGGTAGTGAAGAGGGGCCTGCCTCTGGGCTCAGTATTCACAAGCACGCCTGGCTGTCAGCCCTAAGGCCACATTCTCCAACTTTGCTCTTTTTAACTTGATATTTTGCCCCATCTGTCTCTCCTAGTTTAAATTTTCAAATTCTTTAGATCCCCAGCAGAGTTGAGAATGGCATTTATGGGGAGCCCTTCAAAAACACCAACCTCATACAGCTAAATAAGGTATACCACACAACCCTCCACACTGGGGGCAATCTCTTAGGAGACAAAAATTATCTTTCCAAGTACGTATTTCTTGTCCTATAACTTCCGTCGGTATTCCATACGTTTTTCTGACAACATAGCTAAATGGAAAGTTATTGAAAGAAATAAAGTTAATAAAATCAAAAAGTTGTTGAAATAAAGAATGTTGACCACAACTGTCATACTATGATATAAATCCTAATTTTTAGGTTAAACATAGTACTATAATTGCCTTAGGATAGAAAGAACTGGGAGTTTTAAAATGAGAGGCCAATGTTCAGTGCACTGTGGCAACCACAGAGAGGAAGACAACCCTAGACAGACAGCTGCCACTCCGGCAACTTAGCGTAACATCCGCATTTGGAGACGAGGAGGTGGGGTCCCAAAAGCAGCAAAGTGCAGAGCTCATTTTCCATTTCGAAGTCCAGATTTTTTTCCAGGATTCCAAATTGTTATCATGAAAGTGCTTCACTCACTGCCAAGGAAAGCATTTCCATTTGACACGGTGCATGTCTTATTTGCAAAGGTATGCTTCCCTGATCTTGCTGCAGCCTTGGGAGATGAAAAGTGCGCAGCTCAGGCTCCTGATTGGGCCAAAGCTTCGGGACAGAATCAGGGACATTTACCAGGAACAAACAGCCCAGCTTATACACTGGCCACAGTGAAGGTAATCAGTGGGGAAATGAGAGTCCATTGCATTCTGCTGATTTTTAAGTTGACCTCCACTCGTTCTTCAGAGTCATCTTCTTTCACAAACTGGATTATGCCATAGTTCATTGCTTTGCTTACAGGAGCCTCTTGCATCTCCTCGTCTCTGATCCTGGAAACAAGTTCTCCAGCCTTTTACATCTGGCCACAGACTGGGTGAAGTGTGAGCAGCTGGAGGACAATTCTATTATCTCCAGAAGCTGCTCCTCTACCCACAGAATGATTCTGAAGCCTCTAGGGAGGCATAGCAAATGCACTTCCCTACTCCTCTATTTCCATCATAAATCACAACGGGCGGCACCACATGCACACTATACTTCACTTTCGGAGCTCCATAGAGTTCCAAGTCAGCTAAGGGCATATCTTCTGTGTTGTGCATACTTTATTTATTTATTTTCATTTTATTTTATTTGAGACAGAGTCTCACTCTGTCATCGAGGCTGGAGTACAGTGGCATGATCTCAGCTCACTGCAGCCTCCACCTCTCAGGTTCAAGCGATTCTCCTGCCTCAGCCTCCCAAGTAGCTGGGATTACAGGCGTACGCCACCATACCCAGCTAATTTTTGTATTTTTAGTAGAGACGGGGTTTCACTACTAAAACCTGTTGGCCAGGCTGGTTTTGGTCTACTGACCTCAGGTGATCCACCCTCCTCAGCCTCCCAAAGTGCTGGGATTACAGGCATGAGCCACCGTGCCTGGCCCATAATTTAGCTTTAAAAAGTAGATACACTTCCAAGAAAACAATTGTTTGCTCAGCTACAAGCATGCCTCGTTTTATTGTGCGTTTCTTATTGCTCTTTGCAGATGGCACGCTCTTTACAAATTGAAGGTTTGGGGCAACCCTGCATCAAGCAAGCATCTTGACATCATTTTTCCAACAGCATGTGCTCACTTAGTGCCTGTGGGTCACATTTTGATAATTCTCACAATTTCAGACTTTTTCATTATTATAGTATCTATTATGGTGACCTATGGTTAGTGATATTGCACATTACTACTGTAATTGTTTTGCCTATGTAAGGCAACAAACTTAACCTGTAAATATTGTATGTATGTCTTTGGTTTTGCTGACCAGCCATTCTCCCATCTCTCCCTCTCCTCAGGCCTCCCTCTTACGTGAGATGCAAGAATATTGAAAGTAGGCCAGTGAATAACTCTACAATGGCCTCTGAGTGTTCAAGTGAAAGGAAGAGTCACACATCTCTCACTTGAAATCAAAAGCTAGAAATGATTAAGCTTAGTGAGGAAGGCATGTTGAAAGCTGAGACAGGCTGAAAGCTAGGCAGGCCTCTTGCACCAGCCAAACAGTGAATGTAAAGGAAAAGTTCTCAAAGGAAATTAAAAGTGCTACTCCAGTGCACACAGGAATGATAAGAAAGTGAAACAGGCTTGTTGCTGATAGGGAGAAAGTGTGAGTGGTCTGGATAGATCAAACCAGCCATGACATTCCCTTAAGCCAAAGCTTAATCCAGAGCAAGACCCTAACTCTCTTCAACTCTATGAAGGCTGAGAGAGGTGAGAAAGTTACAGAAGAAAAGTGTGGAGCCAAATTGGTTCATAAGATTGAGAGAAAGAAGTTGTCTCCACAACATAAAAGTGCAAGGTTCTGAAGCGCCAAGTGTTGATGGAGAAGCTGCAGCAAGTTATCCAGAAGATGCAGCTGAGATCATTGATAAAGGTGGCTACACTAAACAACAGATTTTCAATGTAAACAAAACAGCTTTCTATTATTGCAAGAACATACCATCTAGATCTTTCTTAGCTAGAAGGGTGAAGTCAATGACAGATTTCATAGCTTCAAAGGGTTTTGAGGCTGACTCAAAGTTAAGTGAAGGGTTAATGCAGCTGGTGACATTAAGTTAAAGCCAGTACTCATTTACCATTCCAAAAATCCTAGGGCCATTAAGAACGATGCTAAATCTACTCTGTCTGTGCTCTAGAAATGGAACAACAAAGCCCGGATAATGGCACATCTGTTTACAGCATGGTTTACTGAATATTTTAAGCCCACTGTTGAAACTTGCTCAGAAAAAAATATATTCTGTTCAAAATATTACTGCATGTTGACAATGCAACTGGTCACCCAAGAGCTCAAGAGGTGCACAAGGAGATTGTACAAGGAGATGAAAGTTGTTTTCTTGCCTGCTAACACAGCATCCATGCTGCAGCCCATGGATCAAGGAGTCATTTCAACTCTCAAGTCTTAT
Organism: Theropithecus gelada; assembly: GCF_003255815.1. Lineage (NCBI taxonomy): Eukaryota > Metazoa > Chordata > Mammalia > Primates > Cercopithecidae > Theropithecus > Theropithecus gelada. The sequence goes on from NC_037677.1 coordinate 13,993,905, forward strand.
TATTTAAGAAACACATTTCATAAGGCTGTAACTGCCATAGACAGTGATTCCTCTGGAGGATCTGGGCAAAGTAAATTGAAAACTTTCTGGGAAGGATTCACCATTCTAAATGCCATTAAAAACATTCACAACTCGTGAGAGGAGGTCAAAATACCAACATTAACAGGAATTTGGAAGAAGTTGATTCCAACCTTCATGGATGACTGAGGGATTCAAGACTTCAGTGGAGGAAGTCACTGCAGATGTGGTGGAAATAGTAATAGAACTAGAATGAGAAGTGGAGCCTGAAGATGTGACTGAATTGCTTCAATTTCATGATAAAAATCTAATTGAATTGAGCAAAGAAAGTAGCTTCTTGAGACGGAATCTACTCCTGGTGGAGATGCTGTGAACACTGTGGAAATGACAACAAATTACTGAGAATATTCCATAAACTTGGTCAGTAAAGCAACAGCAGGGTTTGAGAGGCTTGCCTCCAATTTTGAAAGTTCTACTGTGGGGAAAATGCTATCCAACAGCATTGCATGCTACAGATGAATCTTTCCTGAAAGAGTTCATCAATGCAGCAAACTTCGTTGTTTTACCTTAAGAAATTTTCACAACCACCCCAACCTTCAGCAGCCACCACCCTGATCAATCAGTAGACATCAGTGAGGTAACACACTCTACCAGCACAAAGATCACAACTTGCTGAAGGCTGATGATTAGCGGCATTTTCTAGCAATAAAATATTTTCAATTAAGGTATGTCCATGTTTTTACACATAATGCTACTGCAGTTGTACAGTGTAGTATAAACATAACTATGACGTGCACTGGGAAATTTGCATAACTGTCATTGTTGCAATATTTGCTTTATTGCAGTGGTCTGGAACTAAACCTACAATATCTTTGAGGTATGCCTGTATTTGGGAATAGTTTTCCCTACAAAGGGAAAAAATGCATCTGTAATTAAAGTTAAAAATGCATATAGCATTATTCTCTCTGCTCCCATCATTCTCTAAAATCAGCAGAGATCTGGGAGAGCCAAATGCTTCTTACAACAAACCCATGACCAGAACCCCTTAATTGTCAGCTGGTTCCATATAGAGCTCATAATAGTCAATAGTTTGTCTTCAAGCAGATCTTAGCTGAGAGGGAGCGCAGACTTTGAATTCAGACACTTCTAGGTTTGAATCCAGCCTCTACTCATTGTGACATGCTTGATGAGATATTTAACCTTTCTGATTTTCAAACTTTTTATCTCTAAAATGCAAATAGTAATATGTTTTTCCAGGAAATTATTGTGAAATTAAATAGCATGTGTGCAATGTACCTACCCTCTGTAAGTGATTCTGCCAAATGTAACATTTATTTGCCCAATCAAGAACGGAGACTGGGTGTGGTGGCCCACACCTGTAATCCCAGCAGTTTGGGACGCCAAGGTGGAAGGATCACTTGAGGCCAGGAGTTCAAGACCAGCTTGAGCAAAATAGCAAAACCCCATCTCTACAAAAAATTACAAAATTAGCCAGGCATGGTAGTATGCCTGGAGGTTGAGGTGGGAGGATCACTTGAGCCCAGGAGTTCGAGGCTGCAGAGAGCTATGATCTTGCCACTGCACTCCAGCCTAAGCAAAATAGCATGACCTCATCTCTTATTAAAAAAAAAAAAAAGAATGAGGTGATAATGATGATGATGATGATGATGATAGTAAATGCTTATGTGGCATTTAAGACATGTCAGGCATTGTTCTAAACTCTCAATATTGATTCACTTAATCTGCACATGGACCTACAAAGTGTTCTACAGATAATGAAATCAAGGCCGAGGGAGGTTAAGTAACCTGTCCAAGGTCACACAGCAAGTAAACAGTTGAGCCAGGACTCCGTTCCAGACAATCGCGCTTGAGTCCATGTTCCTAATCATTCCTCTGGGTTGCCTCTTGCTGCGTAGTGATAATTACAGTGGTCCTGAGTCCCAATTTTCCCTTCTAAAGGCAGCTCTTTAATCTCCCTTTTCCTGTTGCCTTGAAAAGGTGCTGCTGAAATTTCCCACACGTCTGGCAATCACTGGTTTTTCTCCAAGGCTCTGAGTGGTCTCTCCTGCCTTTCTCTCCCCCTCAAAGGGCACCCCCACCTCCTTCTCTATGCTCCAGCCATGCAGGCCTCCTTTCAGTTCCTCATGCTCACCGTACTTCCTCTTGTGCATGGAGTACTCTTTGCTCCCCATTTCTCCCAGAATGCCCTTCAAATCTCAACCCAACTGTTATCTCCCCCGGGAAGCCTTGCAGGACCTCCCTGATCAGGTGGTTTTCCCCATATGCATGGCTCCAAGGACTTTCCCACTCAGCTTCTGCCTGTAGAGTGGGGACTATGTGGCCCTTTTTGCTCATCCTGTGCCCATAGAGCCTGGTCTAGTGTCACACACATTAGGAGCTCGAAAAATATTTGCAAAACGAACGAGTGAACTTTGCTCTGTGTTTGGAAGTGGCTGGCGGTGTCGTCTTCCCACAGCTTCTCTTAACTCACTTCTGCTGCTCCCCACAGGCTTGGGAAAATCTTCAGGAAGTCTTTGCAGATACAGAAAATGTCCTTCTATTGGAGTAGAGGACTCAGGGATCACCTTTCTTTCATCATTCAAAATATAACTCGAAATATTATTCATTGGGAAATCCAAATGAAAACAATAATGAAATATTGCTACACACCTATTAAAATGGCCAAAATCCAAAAGACTGACAACATCAAATACTGGCCAGGTTGTGGAGCAACATGAACTCTCATTCACTGCAGGTGGGAGTGCAAAATGGCACAGCCACTTTGGAAGGCAGCTTGGCAGTTTCCTACAAAACTAAACATACTTGACTGGGCACGGTGGTTCATGCCTGTAATCCCAGCACTTCGGGAGGCTGAGGCAGTGGATCACCTGAGGTCAGGAGTTTGAGACCAACCTGGCCAACATGGTGAAACCCTGTCTCTACTAAAAATACAAAAATTAGCCAGGTATGGTGGCGCACACCTGTAATCCTTGCTACTTGGGAGGCTGAGGTAGGAGAATCACTTGAGCCTGGGAGGTGGAGGTTGCAGTGAGCCAAGATCGCACCACTGCACTCCATCTTAAAACAGAGACAGAGTGAGACTCCATCTTAAAAAAACCACAATGAGATACCATCTCATGTCAGTAAAAATGGCAATCATTAAAAAGTCAGGAAACAACAGGTGCTGGAGAGGATGTGGAGAAACAGGAGCACTTTTACACTGTTGGTGGGACTATAAACTAGTTCAACCATTGTGGAAGACAGTGTGGTGATTCCTCAAGGATCTAGAACTAGAAATACCATTTGACCCAGCCATCTCATTACTGGGTATATACCCAAAGGATTGTAAATCATGCTGCTATAAAGACACATGCACACATATCTTTACTGCAGCAGTATTCACAATAGCAAAGACTGAGAACCAACCCAAATGTCCATCAATGATAGAGTGGATTAAGAAAATGTGGCACATATACACCATGGAATACTATGCAGCCATAAAAATGGATGTATTCACGTCTTTTGTAGAGACATGGATTAAGCTGGAAACCATCATTCTGGGCAAACTATCACAAGGACAGAAAACCAAACACCACATGTTCTCACTCATAGGTGGGAATTGAACAATGAGAACTCTTGGACACAGAATGGGGAACATCACACACTGGGGCCTGCCATGGGTGGAGGGAGGGGAGAGGGATAGCATTAGGAGATATACCTAATGTAAATGACGAGTGAATGGGTGCAGCACACCAACATGGCACATGTATACCTATGTAACAAACCTGCACATTATGCATATGTACCCTAGAACTTAAAGTATAATAAAAAACAAACAAACAATAACAAAAAAATACTAAACATACCTTTAACATACAATCTGACAATCACAATCTTTGCTATTTACCTAAAAGAGTTGAAAACATGTCCACACCAAAAATTCATATAGATGTTTACAGTAGCTTTTCTCATAATTGCTAAAGCTTGGAAACAACCAAGATGGAGTATCATTCAGTGCTAGAAAGACATCAGTTCTTAGTCCATGCAAAGACATGGAGGAAATTTAAATGCATATCACTAAGAAAAAGAAGCCAATATGAAAAGGCTACCTACTGTATGAGTCCAACCATATGACGTTTTGAATATGGCAAAACCATGAGGACAGTGAAAAGAGTAGTGGTTGCCAGGGGTTGGAGGTGGGATGGTACAAAGAACAGTCAGAACACAGAGAATTTTCAGGGCAATGAAACTACTCTGTATGATACTATCATGATAGATACATGTCATTAGACAAATGTAGTATATGTGCCCAAACTCATAGCATGCACAACACCAAGAGTGAGCCCTAATGTAAATCATGAACTTTGGTGATAATGATGTGTCAGTGTGGATTCATCCGTTGTAACAAGTACACCTCTTGGTGGGTGACATTGTTAATTGGGGAGGCTGTGCAGGTGTAGAGGGAGAAGATAGATGGAATATCTCTGTACCTTCCTCTGAATTTTGCTATGAACCTAAAACTGCACTAAAAAAATGAAGCCTCAAAAAATACTATTAGTTGCAACCTTAAAAGCATGATAAGGATATTGAAAAGGCAACAGAGTACACACATGAGGCTGTATCCACAGTTACCTGTGACTGCACTGTAATCAACAAATCCTTGCCCAACGCTCAGTAACAATTGTTCTGATTCAAAATGAGTGGAATATTTGCAAATCCTTTACAAGAGAGTTCCTTGCAGGGTCTTCGTTTCCCCCAACTTGCAACAGAACACTTGGATTTCAAATCTTCTGAGTACGGTTTAGCTTGTGGCAGCCAGCGGCTTTCCATTTTGGTGCAATTTGTCCTATGCATGGTGAGAAAGAGCTGGAATTCCAGTGAAGGAAGTGACGGGAACTCTTTGCTTTCCTGTATTTACTGTTCTCTTAACTTGGGCATCTTCAACTCAAAATACTTGGCAAGCAGTTTTTTTCTTAAGAGGTATTTTTTATTTTATTTTACTCTTTGAGACTCATATTCCTGACCATGGTAAGTACTCTTTTATTCAATCACAGAGAATGTGGCATACAAATATTTTAACATTTTAATTAATTGCATTTTCATTATGCTTGTCCTGAGGCTTCCTGGGCTGAGTAAAATGTATTAAATCTCAAAGAGAAAAACCAAGACTGCAATTAGCTCCTAAGTGGGATCGGTTTCAGTTTTAGATGGAAGAAGCATTTTAATGTGACCTTAGTGGCACAGATAGTCTCTGGAGGGCTTATTCTAATGACTGTCCAGGCTCCTGGCCCCAAATTAGCAATATCTCCCCAACACACACACACACACACACACACACACACACACACAGGCACACTTAATGCCTATTATTACTCCACTATTTCTTTAGCTCTTGAAGGCTTCCTGGCCTTTTAAAATACCACTCCAAAGTATTAAGCCTTATCAGTTCATAGCTTTGTTATCAGCCAACACCTTAGTTGACAACCAGCTGAGAGTGAAAGCGTGCCAGGAATGTGACCTGGATAGGTGCTGGGCCTGGGGGAGGGGAGGGGATTTGTCTGGGGGAGAAGAAAAAGGCTGTGGAGGAAAGGGAGAGTCTAGTGACAGCCTGGGACAGCAGGATGCTGGCCTTGCTGCCAATAGGCATGTTTCGCTCAATGCTAGAGTTCAGCTTCCCAGACAGAAATGCCCCTGTCCAGGGAGCTAAGGAGCTGAAGGAGCCAGAAAGGGCTCCACTCCCCTCATCCCTTCTTCATTCTCTGCTCAGCCTGCAACAGAGCTAAGGGGGTTCTGCAGACCCTGCTGCAGTCACCAGACACATGTCTCCTCCCACTTCTCAGAGGATGAAATCAGCCTTATCCATATTGACCATGCAGTTCTTCTATATTACCAGCACAAGCTAGCTAACAGTGCTGGAATATTTACGGCATCTCAAACAGCATTCTGAATGCTTTGTGCCCGTCTTCTGATTTAATCCTCACTGCAGCTATGTAAGTAGATGACAGACTACAGTTGACCCTTTAAGAACGTGGGTTTGCACTGCAGGTGATCACTTACATGTAGATTTTCTTCCACCTCTGCCACCAGAGACAGCAAGACAATCCCCTCCTCTTCCTCCTGCTCAGCCTACTCAAAGTGAAGATGATGAGGATGAAGACCCTTATGGTGACCGCTTCCACTTCATGAAGAGTAAATACATTTTCTCTTCCTTATGGTTTTCTTAATAATATTTTCTATTCTCTAGCTTACTTTAAGAAAACAGTAGGCCAGGTGCTGTGACTCACGCCTGTAATCCCAGCACTTTGGGAGGCCAAGGTGGGTGGATCACGAGGTCAGGAGATCGAGACCATCCTGGCTAACACAGTGAAACCCCATCTCTACTAAAAATACAAAAAATTAGCTGGGCATGGTGGTGGGCATCTGTAGTCCCAGCTAGTGGGGAGGCTGAGGCAGGAGAATGGCATGAACCCAGGAGGAGGAGTTTGCAGTTAGCCGAGATTGCGCCACTGCACCCCAGCCTAGGAGACAGAGCAAGACTCCGACTGAAAAAAAAAAAAAAAGAATACTGTGTAAAATACATATGTTATACAAATGTGTGTTAATTGACTATTTATGTAATGGGTAAGGTTCTGGCCAACAGTAGACCATTAGTAGTTAAGTTTTTGGGCAGTCAAAAGTTATACAAGAATTTTCAACTGTGAAGGGGGTCAGTGCCTCTAACCCTCACATTGTTCAAGGTTTAACTGTTTGTGATTCACCATCATCTACAAATTAGAACTGAGGTTTAAAAAAAAGTAAAGCAACTTGGCCAAGAGCGCATAGCTAGTATACAGGAGAAATACTATTAAACAGGATTCAAACTCAGGTTTGTCTAACTCCAGAGCCTGGAATTTTAGCCACTATACCTTTTAACTTCTTTATGTTTATAAAGTGCTTTTTAAAAGCTAGTATTTTACTTGCTGTCAAAAAATTCTGGGAAATACAGAGGCTGTGCATGTTCTGTTATTTCCATTCTAGACATTTAAAAGTGAGGACAGAAACTTAGTGGCCCTGGGTCCTCAGTCAATTACAGAGCATGGACAGAAACACCCCCTAGGTCCCATCCACGACTTCCTGTAGGAAGAACATATCTTATCTCCTTCAGTAATACAAGTCATATTTTCATTTGTTTGCTGATTTTAGCATTTGTTCTATATAGTTGTCTCTCAATATCTGAAAGGGGTTGGCTCCAGGGCTTTCTGCAGATACTGAAACACAAAGATGTTCAAGTCCCAGATATAAAATTGTCTGGTATTTGCATATAACATTCACATATCCTTTGACATGCTTGAAATCATCTCTAGATTACTTATAATACCTAATATAATACAAATGCTATGTAAATTATTATTATACTGTATTATTTAGGGAATAATGACAAGCCATAAAAGTCTATATATGTTCAATACAGACCTAGTCATCCTTTTTTAAAAAATATTTTTGATCCACATTGGTTGCATCTTCAGATGTGGGACCCACAGATCCCAAGGGCCCACTGTATCTACCACCGAGAATACGTCTTTGACAGAGGTAAACGTAGCAAAACTTGATCTGTTCAATCCATTCGTGGACCCAGCTGTGTGTTTCTGGATACCATTAAGGTAAAACTTATGACATTAGGAAGCTCTAATGAGAGTGAATGGCATCCGCCATGATTATCCTAAGTGTTCCCTAAGGCCTCCCTCAAGCTCAGGACAGTCCCCTGAAGAAACAGAGCAGAGGGGCCACAAAGTGACTGCCAGCGAAGAAATTTTAACAACCAACCCCAGCTTTTTATTGACTTAAAGGAAAATAGACTCAAGAGAGAAATTCCAATGAAACTCCAGGTAAGTCAAAGGTTTGTTTTTGTTTCTACAGATTAGTTCTCACACATTTCCTGTTACTAGACTTAATTTTGGTAATGTGTAATTATAACCACAAACCTACCATTAAGCAATGAGTATTTAAAGTCTATTTCCTGATGAACTCAAGAAAGGGCAGAGGTTAATTGGGCCATGCCTAGTTAAAATGTCATAAACATAAAGATATAGCTTCTCACCTTCACATAGGGCCTTGCGACATTATCAGAACCAGGGACGGTTCCACAGTGTAGCAAAAGGTAGACACGTGAATGTCTTAGTTTCAGAGAAACCCGTCTCATGTGCCTTAACTATGCTACACTAAATAAACGACTCAAACTTCCTGAAATCTTAAGAAAACACAAAAGGCCCTTAGTCTTAGAGTCTGGGCCTCACCAATATGACCTTACATCCCTGCCCTTGCTACAAAGAACAGAAGCAACTGAAATTTATACTCATCATCAATTACACAGAATCAGATCTGTCACCAGGCTCCAGAGCTGAATTTTCCTAGGGAAAATGAATAGCATATATTAACCAAAAGTCTAAAGGGGATTTAGAAGAGGGGCAGAGGGAATTCCAGAAAAGAGTTACAAAAGGGCCTGTGTGTAACCACAGATATGCACTGAAAAGTGAGTTCCAAATCACTTAGCTTTGCTGCCTGGAAATTCAATCAATGCATCCAAAGAATAAAAAAATTATATCTATAACAGTTTTTCCGAAACACAATTATGGATTTCCATTTAGAATTTCAGTGAAAAATGACGAGGATGATCATCGGTAGCAGAAGTAAAATGAAGAGAACAGCTCAATGCCTAGGTATTTTCTTTCCAAGATTTTCTGTCTTGAATCAGCAAAACAGATTGGCAAATGCTGAAAGAGTCATGTGAAAGTTGCACTAGAATCCACATCATAATAGGCAAATAACTGCTGGGATAGGGTATTTACAAATAATTTTCAAGTAGGGTAAGCCAGGACAACCACTACACAGACTTCAAATCATATTCCTCTTTTTAATTAATTGCCTAAATTATTTATTTCAACTTTTATTAAAATGAAGAAACAAACTTGTCCCGAAAGCACTGAGCTGCTGAGGACTTTGAAACCTTTCTAGAATCAGCTCAGCATATTTCTGGAACCCACATTCCTGGGACAAGAGAAGAATGTGTCAACAGAAAAGACTTGTGAACTAATTTCTCACAGGGACAAGCTAAGAAATGTCTTTATCAGAAGACACCCATAGCTGAAGGAAGATTTTTATGTTGCTGGCACATTCTCTGACTACTCATTCAGAGCTTTGGAGACAGTCTTTCCAATAGAATATCTTACTTTACTTACTGAAAGAGAGTCTGATATTTTAAATTATTTGAATCATCTAGTCTAAAAAGAAATTCCATTTTAACTGAAGAAGTTCAAAAATGCTACGAGGAGGGGGAAAGTAGTGGTGGTTTCCATATTTGAGAAGATAAACCAAAAGATACAGAACAAAATTTTTCTGGATTTGTATCTTCACATATTTTTACTCTAAGAATATAAATCTCAGACTGGGAAAGGCAGTATAGTGCTTAAAATGTTGCCCTTGTGTCTCAAATGCAAGAGTGAGTTCTACGAAGGAATATATTCAGCCAGATTCTCTTAGTAAGTGAAAGACTGAGAAAGGTCACTTCAGGAGGCCACAGCCACAGTCCTTGACACTTTCTGAAAAAGCATTGGGTTTTGGTTATGCACAAACTGAGAGAGATCAGATTGCCCAGGCCATCTGAACTCTCAGGATTATCCCACGATGAACATGTATCCTGCTATGCAACTTCCTTCAAAGAAAAAAAAAAAAGATTTCCCTCCCTAATAGAATATATTTAAATAGAAATTTATTAAAATAAACAAGCAAAAAAAAAACAGAATATGTCCTTTAGGATAAGCCAAAAAACAGGCCAGACACAGTGACTCACACCTGTAATCTCAGCACTTTGGGATGCCAAGGCAGGTGGATCACTGAGGCCAGTTCAAGACCAGCCGCTTGGCCAACATGGTGAAACCAAAAATACAAAATTACAGAACCCTACTAAAAATAGTAAAAATACAAAAATTAGCCAGGTATGGTGGCATGCAACTGTAGTCCCAGCTACTCTGGAGACCGAGGCATGAGAATCACTTGAACATGTGAGGCAAAGGTTGCAGTGAGCCAAAATCACGCCACTGCACTCCAGCCTGGGCTACAGAGCGAGACTCTATATCAAAAAAAAAAAAAAAAAAAAAAAAAAACCTGAAAAAGCAGAATGCAAAAATGCATCTTTAAAAAAGAAAAAATATATACTGAAAAATAAAATAGGCAAGAAGAAAATATGCCAAAACTTTATCAGTAATTGCCCCAGGAATGGGCAATTTTTCCTGGACACTTTTTTCAAACTCCCGAATTTCATACAGTGAGTAAGTATTACTTCAAAAGCCATTTAAAAAGCACAAAATAGGAAACAAAACCAAGAACTTCTAGTGAAGATGGCACTGTAAGGCCGTCAAACTCCTCTGCTCCATAGATATGCCAATCACACATACAATTTTTAAAAAGAGAAAATTACTCCCAAAGAATAAAAGATTAGTAATGATAATATATAAAGAACCCCAGATAATAGGAAAACAGTTGAAGAATGCAAACAGGAAATTCACAAAAAGATACCCAAACTGTGTCATCACGAGGTCATTGGAAATTAAAAGATGCCATTCCATATCCATAATACTGGAAAAACTTTGAAGTATGAAAATTCCAGGTATTGGCAAGGATGTGGGGAAATGGAAGCTCCCATGATGCCAATGGTTGCATCAGTTGATATACCACTTTGGAGACAGTTTGGTAACATCTAGTAAAGTGTCCATAGGCATGCTCTATAACCTGTGAACATTGTTACAAAGTGTGCCTTTACCATGTGGACACAAGAAGCATGGCACTAGAATTTTTATTGCAGCATTGCTTGAAATATTGAACAGCTGGGAACAATCTGCAGTTCTGTCAATGGAGAAAAGGATCAAGGAAACCGCAGGATCTCATAAAATAGAACCACTTTCAAAAAATTAAAATAAACAAGATATAGCTTTAGGAATACGGATAAATGTTGAAAACATTGATTTGAATAAGAAAAGCAAGTTAGAGAATAATGTGCTGCATATAGCATTCTGGAACTTTGTGTTCCAGAACTGCAGTGAACCAAGATGGTGTCACTGCACTCCAGCCTGGGCAACAGAGTGAGACTCTACCTCAAAAAAAAAAAAAAGGATAAACAAAAAATACGCAGCGCATTACCATTTGTGTGCATTTTTAAAACACATAAAATAACACTGCTTCTTAAATAAATGCCAACTTCATAATCATTGAAGAAAAAAAAACTTTACATTTTATTGCTTAAAAAAAAAAACAAACCACTTTATACACCTTAAGCAAAATACAGGGTTTTTATATCTGACTATTGGGCACATGAGAGTATATCCTATTATGACCTATATTTTTCAAAATGCTTGATCTATTTCATGATTTTAAAAATTAAGTATCCACAGGATTTATCAATCAAGAGCCACCGTTGATTTTAGCCAGAGTAAACTGTGGGAGTGGCAGGGGAGAGTCTATTTCCTGACGGGGAGGTCGGTGTGGGAGGCGAGGGGGCAACGAGTGACCCCTGCGCTTCTGATGAGAGCCGACCTCAAGGCTGACAGGGAGGACAGAAGGTCCCGAGAGGGCGGCGAGCGACAGGCGTGGCGTCCAGGCTGCACGGTGGGAAGACGGAGGTGTGGAGAAGCTGCTGGAAACAGAGGCAGAACTGCTGAGCGCCCTGGGAGGTCCTGGGGTGAGGCTGAGACAGCGGTGGGAGGGCAGGCGGCGGGGGTCACACGGAGAAGCCTGGCGCTGACTGGCCCAGAGGAAGCCCTGGCTGAGTGAAAGAGGCTGGGCCCGGCAGGGTCAGGGCGAGGGAGGAAATGACCTGGAAGTCACCAGGACTGAGCCAGGACCTACAGGCAGCAAGGACGCAGAGGGAACAGGGCTGTGAGCTGAAATGCCCAGCACCTGAAGGCACTGATGGAGGGGACACGGAGGGGGACACGGATCACCTTCCTGAAGAAGACTGTCTCACATTCCTTTTGCCAAAAAAAAAAAAAAAGTCATTTAGGAAAAACAAACATCATTAGCAGAGGTGGCTTCACCGTGGTTTAGATTCCTCATTCCCAGGCCCTGGGAGAAGGCCTGGCAGTCCATTCATAAGGGCACACTTTTTTTGTGATTTCAACTCTTGTTTTAGATACAGGGTGTACATGTGCAAGTTTGTTATGTGGGAATACTGCGTGATCCGAGGTTTGGAGTATGGATCCCATCACGCAGGTATCGAGCATAGTACCCAATAGGCAGTTTTTATTATTATTATTATTATTTGAGATGGAGTATCGCTCTGTCGCCCCAGCTGGAGTGCAACAGCGTGATCGCAGCTATCTGCAACCTCTGTCCCCAGGTTGAAGCAGTTCTCCTGCCTCAGTCTCCCGAGTAGCTGGGCTTGCAGGCATGTGCCACCATGCCTGGCTAATTTTTCCATTTTTTTAGTAGAGTTGGGGTTTCACTACTTCTAAGTGAGTCAGGTGATTTAAGTGAGTCAGGTGACCATCATTTACTGAGGCCATTTCCATTTTCTATTGAAGAATGTGCAGAACTAGGTGGTTTCCTATTATTTCTGAGATTTGCAGCCACTTTCTGCCTTTCTGTGTGATGAAATTAATTTCTCCACATTGGCCAGTTTGGTCAGGTTGGTCAGTGTGGTCCCGAACTCCTGACCTTAAGTGATTCGCCTGCCTCAGCCTCCCAAAGTGCTGGCATTACAGATATGAGGCACTGTGCCCGGCCCCAACAGGCAGTTTTTAAACCCACCATCCCCTTCCTCCACCCTCTAGGAGTCCACAGTGTCTACTGCTCCCATCTTTGTGTCCATGTGTGCTCAATGCTTAGCTCCTGCAGGTAAGTAAGAACATGTGGTATTTAGTTTTCTATTCCTGCATTAATTTGCTTAGGATTTGGCCCTCTAGCTCCATCTGTGTTACTGCAAAGGATACGATTTCATCCTTTTTTGTGGCCACATAGTATTCCGTGGTGTATATGTGCCACATTTTCTTCATGCAACCTACCATTGCTGGGCACCTGGGATGGTTCCATGTCTTTGCTATTGTGACTAGCACAGCAATGAACATACAAGAGACTACATGTTTTCTGTGTAACTTGCAGAGGTAGGTATTTTAACCACAGTCCATTGAGACTCATGTCTCTTTGCACCCCAGCTTCTCCGCTGTTACCTTTACCACAGTGTCAGGCAGAGATGTGGGGCTAGTTTTGGATGCTGGTTAAAGAGATAAATTGAAGGTACTTTTAATTTAGATCTAGAGGGACATATTTATATAGTTTGCATCACTTCTGTGGATAGGTATTACTAGCCATCCAAGGTAGGAATGGCTTCCAGGAATAATCCTGCCCACCCCGCCAACTCACTTGCCATCCTGACACAGGTCAGCGCCGGAAGTTTCATTGTTAGGAGAACGAGTCCCATGTTTTTCAGTGATAGGAGAAAGTGTTTGAAACAAATAGAAGTGGAAGCTAGTCTGTGGAAAATCCTTCAACCATCTAACAAGTACAATAAAAATCAAGGAAATATCAGGGAAAAGTATTTTAGCAGCATATTATGGATTAGTCTAAAAGGACATTGTTGTCTATGGTCATGTCTGTGGAATTTCTAAGTTTGTGGTGCAATGTGATTTTTTTTCATCCTAAACAAACATTCAGCCCTGTGCAGTGGTGAGCACCTGTAATCCCATCTACCCACGTGACTGAGGTGAGAGAATGCTTGAGCCCAGGAATTCCAGGCTGCAGAGTGCGATAATTGTGCCTGTAAATAGAGAGACCCAGCCAGGGCAGCATAGAGAGGCCCCATCACTATAAAAATAATTAATAAATAAATGTTCAATTTCTTACCTAACTTTATATTCACAATTTAAAGAGGGTCCTTCAAAGTCATTTAAGCTTCTGCCCCCCCCAAAATTTGGATCCATTTTTGGTAATTAAAAGTTGGATTCAAAACAATAATAAAGAGTAATAAAGAATTAAGTGTGCTTCTCCATCTTAAATTCACAAGGTTTTGCCTTTTCCCCAAAGAAATACATAAGATTTAGCCAAACATCATTTATTTTATTAAAATTTATGTAATCACTGTTTTTTTAATGTAATCCGAAGACCAGGGAATGAGACCAAAATTTTGAATGTAGCAATTCTTGCCAAATTTAATGACCTCTTAATGGTATGAGAGTTTCCATGATTTTATATTTCTAATTGCTTTTTTACTATTGTTGAACAAAACTCTTCAAAACAAGAAAAAGTACTACTAATGATAGTCATAACCTTTTTTTAAAAAAATGAAGATACTGGAATTCTACTCATTATATAATGACTCAAACAATTAATTCCATAGAGCACTCTGTCATTTGAAAACAATCCAAAAGTGGTAGTCACCAGGATCCCACAGAATCCACCTAGCCTATCCATGGGGAAATTAATTCTGTCCACACAGAAAAGGAGAAAGTGGCTGCAAACCCCAGAAATAATGGGAAACCACCCAGCCCTGCACATTCTTCAGCAGAAAATGGGAACGGCCTCAGTAAATGATGGGCGCCTGACTCGTGCAAACATTCTTTTACTTAATAGTATGTTTTTAAATGACCTGGCCAATCCAACTGGAAACTTATATTAAAATGTTCCATTTGACAATACCTTCAGACGATTAACTAGGTGGGTGCAAAGGTAATTGCGGTTTGGGGCTGATCATTTTGTCTTTCCAGTAGACATCCCCTTCAGATTTTAAAGGGACCTTTTGAGACAGATTGGCCTTTCTTCTTAAAATGTCTTTAATTCTGGCAAGGTGCAGTGGCTCACGCCTATAATTCCAACACTTCGGGAGGCCAAAACGGGTGGATCATGAGGTCAGGAGTTCAAGACCAGCCTGACCAACATGGTCTCTACTAAAAATACAAAAATTAGCCAGGCATGGTGGCGGGTGCCTGTAGTCCCAGCTACTCAGGAGGCTGAGGCAGGAGAATCACTTGAACCTGGGAGGTGGAGGTTCCAGTGAGCCCAGATCATGCCACCACACTCCAACCTGGACGAGACTCCATCTCAAAAAGAAAAGAAAAAAAAGTCTTTAATTCTGTTTTGTTTCTTGGGAGGAAGTAACGACTTGCCCACTCAATAAAGGTGTGCACTATTGTGTTCATTCTCAAATTCTCGGGTGCCTTCCTGGAAAGCACATTGAAACATGAAGCTCATCAGAGCCTTGCCTAAGACCTGCCATCCATGCTCTGCCCTCAGGGCTCTCAGTGAAGCTCCCCTGGCTGCCACAGATGGAATTGGAGTACCACCCAACAAAATCTGCTCCAAGGCAGGGAGGATTTGCTGGACAGAATGCTTCTCACTGCTGTCTACCACCCATTGATATTTGAGGATTGAGATGTCTCTTTTGTCAGAATTTACTAATGACTGGGAGAATGTTTATCAAATGGGTTTTTGTTTTCTCTGGGCTCACCTGCCTGTTTCTTTTTTCTTTCTTCCTTTTGTTCAACACAGAGATAAAAGCAGAAATCAGTCACTCCGATTTCTCCAAATTATGAGCCCTGTGCTTTCCAAAAATGGTCCACTTGTGGGACAATGCACCACCTCACCCAGGATATTTGACAGGGAGCAAAGAGGCGGCAAGATCTCAGGGCTGGATGGGGCCTAAGTGGCTATTCATTCCTGTGCTTTTGCCCTGGGAGAATGGGATTTGCTGTGGACCAGCTGACAGCCATGAACTCCAAGGCCTCTCATTGCCAATTTTTTGGTGTTTTCATGATACAAGGCTATGCTTGCAAGTTAATAGAAAAATTAAAATTATACGGTTTAAAGGAAAAACTTACTTCTACTTTTTTTGACTTGTGTGCCCTTTAAGACACAGATAATCTAATTTCACCTCTCCAGTCTGGCTCCAGAGTATCTTCCATTCTCACCTCCCACCTCTTCTCCTCTATATATACCCTGTGCAGCTGGCTCACTCATTACCCCAGTCTATCCTGGGCATTTTCTTGTCTTTAGGCTTTCGCTCAAGCTGAGAATTCTCCCTTAATACCTTCCCTCCTCCTCTATAGACCAGGCAAACCCTGCTAACCCCTCCAAATGTTACCTCAATTCCTGCCCCCCAAGTCCTGCAGTGGTCCCAAAGGTGTGCAGAGACCTGTTCCCCTGAGTGTCTCTTGGCACGATTCCTTTAACACTGGATCTGTAACACCACGGAGAAAGCTTCCCCTGCCACTTTCAGCCATTCTTACCACTCATCCTCTTATTATTTTGCATATATATGTCTTAATTTCTCAACTACATTGGAAAACTCTTAAAGGCAGAGCTCTTTTTAACATAAATTATCTGTACTCCCCAGAAAAAATATTTGGTACAATTCTTTATAACAGGTACTCAATAAATATTCATAAATGCAATCTAATTTGTAGGATGGGCAGATGGATGATAAGTAAACAAATGCACACCCATGTGTAAATCATTGAGTTTAGGTCTGTAAATTTGAAAACAATGTTGTTATCTGCAGTGTATCCAAACAGAATTCTACTTATCTAGTTTTTCCCACCCCAGTGCTGACTCTAGAGATCAGGTATATTGCACTCACTCATTATATGTATATTTAGCTGTATCTTGAGGGATTCTTTGACTCAGAATGTTATGGATTTGTTGAGAATGGCTGAACACGTGGCCTACAAGGAGAATCCTGACCATTTGCTGGACACACTTTTGTAGAATGACCTCTAAGGAAAATGCAGTTGTTCTGATAAGAATCCCTGTTCCTCCTGACCAACCCACTGCTGATAATCTGGTAACCCCAGCCAAACCAAGGATGTCATTCTGTCTGTCTGGATCTTCTGAAGGCCTCACATTTCTCTCCTGCCGCATCTCTCGTATGGGGTCATTTCCTCTAAGGACCACCGTAATTGAGTGTGTCTTTGTTCATGCACTAAACTTAAGAAGAGAGGTAAATACTAAATCCTCACCAACTTTACCAACTACAGAAGATTCCAGAAAGGCAGATCAAAGCTGACTGTGGCTGGCCGAGATCACAGGTGCCTCTCCATGCTGACTGGCCTGGGTCTGTGATCTTCTTCATGATTGCTGTCTCTCCATGGATCAGATTTCTCTCCTGTGTGGGAACCATGGGAAAAAGACCTGAACACAAAACCTCAAAATGCTTGAATTAAATTTTCTCTTTTGTTGTGAAAACTTGATGAAAATGTCAAAGAAAACCAAATCTCCCTGGACTGTGTAGGAGTGTTTTCCTATCCAAAGAGTCACTTAAAGACATTTTTAAAGATTCCAAGGTAAACTATCTCCATGAGAAAGTCAAGATCAGTTCAAATTATGAATGAAAAGTCTCCAAATAGGTCTTTTGTAATATCAGAAATATACGCTTCGTTAAATGAAAACTGAAAAAAGTTACCTCTTCGTAAGTGAGTACATCAAAATTGCCACCTTCTCATCTCCTCATATTGAATCATGGACCACATTTTAAGGGCCTATTCAAATATCTAGGGTGCATATCTTTTGTGGTTCCCAACACTCTTCACCTAGGTGATGGTTATTTGTAGCAACACATTTCTCTACTGGGTGTTCCTCAAGGACCGTATGTTTCACATTTGTCTGTGCGTCTCACGTAATGACCAGTACTGAGCTTTTTGCATTGTAGATACTCAATAAATATTGCTTATATAGAGAAGTGAATCAATGCTTTCTTATATTTGGCAAGGCCAAAAATTTTGGTGTCAGAAGTAGGATGCCCAGGTCCAATAATCACCAACAGTGTCACTGTCTAATTCCTACAAAGGAGAGTCACACATCTAAACAACTTATGCATGCTCAAAATGTGCCAGACCCCAACAGCAGGCTAAGGACACACAACCAATGAGCCCACCTCTACTGCAGAGAAGGGCGTTCTGTAGCAACCTTCATCTATTCACTTAGACATGCGATCAGCCAATAATTTGCTGGGAACATGAAAAAATGTCAGGCACTGTGCAAGATACTAAATACATAATACGGAGGTAAGTAAAGCATAGACTTTGTCTTTAACAAGCTCACAGTCTATTGGAAAAGAGAGACATGCTGAAAATAAATATAATTCAAGTGACAGATCAAAAAAAGACCAAGTGCTAAGGGTTTCTAATAAAGGGAGCATAAAAATGGAGTTTTTCTTCATTTTTTAGAGAAGAAAGAACAGGCTTTGAAGAAGAGATGGTGTTTGAGCAATATTTTCTACAAGTGAAAGTGTGCCCGAATGAAAAGCAAGGAAATAATAGTTTAGGACAAGAAAATACCCAATGTGTGCTTGCAGGAAGTTTAGAGTGAAAATGACAGTATGAGGAAGAAGATCCAACTATTGTGGCTGAATATATTGAGCAGGACAGAGGGGCAAAGGCTAAAGATGAAGCTACAAGAAATAAGTCAGGGCCAGATTACGACAAACACATGACAGCAACATTCAAAAGTTTGGAAGCTGCCAAAAAAAATCATTGAAGTGCAAGAAAAACTCAATGAAAGGAAGAAAAGATATGAAAATAATAAACAGGAGGGAAAGATATCAAAAAGAGGCAGCCTATCCGCATCAGCGATGTTTCTTTGATTGCTTAAGTTTCCGAGAACCAGCTCTGGTTCTTAAGTCCAGAGGGAAGCTACTGGCAGGAGCCAGGGAGCTCACTGCATCATCCAAGCAAGGCTAGAGATCCAGGCTGGGACGGAGCAGAACGCTTGCCCGGGTCAGGGGAGCAGGGACTACTCAACAGTCTCATCCAGACACAATCGTGGAAGAAAATGAACTCCAGCCATAGTCAGACTTTTTATCACTCTGCTGGAAATTCAAATTCCAGGAATGTAAGCATGAAGACTCACATTCCTTAGTGAGGAGAGGGCAGGACTCCCAGATAACCAGTCCCAACAGAATGCACCCAAGGAGGGAAATGCAATTCCCCAAAAAGAAATCAAGCTGGGGTCAATGACGGGCAGCCAAAAACTCAAAGATGAAGACAGAAAGTTCACTGCAACAAGCAATTATGCAGAAGGGAAAACCAGCACAGAAAGAGAAGAAATCATCAGAGTTGAGAAGAAATCATCAGAGTTGAGAAGATCTTTCTTCCTAGACTGGAGAAAGCCCTGAACCTGGACATCCGTAGTTCACAACAAGTAGCTTGGAATATTAATGAAAAGAGTGCAATACCCAGGTATATCCCAGCAAAATGTTCCTGGTGCCTCAGATCTTGCTCTGTACAAGGGGAGAAATGAAGGCATCTGTTAATTCCTGTTTGCTTAGAGAGATGGATGGGGAGGGAGGGAGCCATGCCCACAATTTGAGCTGAACTTAAGTGAAGAGAAATGAAAGTTCCCCTGCCCATTCTTGAGGTAGCTAATGTTCATGACTGGAGTAGACTGATGTTGAATTGGAAAGGCACAGTGGTAGGCACCACTTGTGTGAAAAAGGCATGATCTGGAGCCAGGAGGGTGACAAGGGGACCCTGACAACAGCTTTCAATAACAATGTGAAACACTGTCTTCACCAGGAGCAGAGAAACCCTGAACATGTTGCCTTTAGGAAAACAGTTCTCTGAGTTGATTTTAAGAGATCTTAAGAGATTCTCTCTCTGCAAATTATCATCTGTTTTTGGGAAGGTTGCATGTGTGTTGCCTGAGACTTTCCCACAGACCAGCAGGCCCCAGGAAGATGGAGGAAGCACATCTCCACCCCAACACTGATAGGGACCTGGGAAGGAGCTCATCCATGGGGTGCACAGTACACCCTGCACTATTTCACTTGACTCAGAAGCCAGAACCCACCAGAGTATACTATGCCCAAGCTCTGCTTACTAGCTGGACCACATACACCATGCTTTGGGAAATGTGAAGCTGTGAATTAGTGGGACCTCCAAAATGTCCTGGGGAAATGGGCTACACTGTAAAAATTCACCTATCTGGACCCCTAAGATTTGTTTAGTATATGCACATTGTACCTCAGTAGAAGAATGGCTGCAGGGGCCAGAGCATGAGATGTTCTTTAACTGTGTGGTGAGGCTCACTGTGAAGAACTGAAGGACGGTGGGCCCACCCAGGAGAACGGAGGGTGGGGACTCAAGGCAGAGAAGCAAGGCCCAGAAACAGGGTGAAGCCAGGAAGGGATCCCAATCAAACATTGATATTCTTCCATTCTTTTTCCCTTAGCCTCTATGGAATATTCTACTGGGCATCGTGCTTAAGAACTTTTTCCTAGCTGGTGCAGTGGCTCATGCCTGTAATCCCAGTACTTTGGGGAGTCAAGGCAGTAAGATCACTTGAGCCCAGGAGTTTGAAGCCAGCCTAGGCAACATAGTGAGACCCTGTCTCTACAAAAAAAAAAAAAAAAAAAAATTTAATCAGTCAGGGGTGGTAGCTTGCGCCCCTGGTCCCAGCTACTCAGGAGACTGAGGTGGGAAGATCACCTGGGCCCAAGTCAAGGCTGCAATGAGCTATGATTGCACCTCTGCACTCCAGGCTGGACAGCAGAGTGAGACCCTGTCTCAAAAAATAAAAAAGAATATATTCCTATTTTATAATATCCTCCAGTTCCTTTCAAATTTTCAGTTTAAAGAAGTTGGAAGAAAAAAGAGGAAATTTCTGAAAGATGTAATCTGAAGAGATGAATAAAATTAAGTAACTCAAGGTTGGAAAATTTGTAGTAAAAATTATAGGCAAAAAAATGTACCTCAACAGGACACAAAACCAATTCTAAATCATTGTTCATGTGATTACAGAATTCAAGGTCAAAGGTAATTATTGACATATAAGATGTGAAAGATAAGTAGATAATAATTATCTGGATCTATAATTCCAGTTTCATCAAAAAGAACTAGAAAACAGAGTGAAGAGTAAGGGAGGAATTAGCTCATTCTAAATTTATCCTCTTATAATAAAGGAGTAGGTAGTTGCTATTTCATTCATGGAATTGATCATTAGAGAAGACTGCATTAAACAGAGTTTTTAAATTTAACAGTAAAAGGAGGGGAAATAGCTTTTAAAGCCACCAAATCATTAGAGGGAAAAAATAACTACAAGAAAACATAATCCTCATAGTAAAAGACCCACGTTTTAAATAACAGCACATCTTTGCAATTTTTAATTCAATGTTTTTCGTCTAAAGCATTTTCACTCATATCACCTTACAAGAGTAATGTGTGAAGATCTTTGCTTCTTAGCGGCAAAGTTGTTGCTGGGAAGTAATAAGACTTTCAAGATGGAAACATTAATATCCCATAGAATTCTGCTTGTCTAGTAAGCCTCTGAATTGAAGTTCTGGCAAATAGAATGAACATTTCGCCATCAGGGATGGCAAACAAGATTCCTAGAAGTTCTTGTTTTCCCAGTACTAAGATGTTTTGTGTCTTGCATTTTCCTATTTGTATATTTTCCTTTTCCAACTCTCACAACTGAGACTCAGTTTTCTTGACCTTCTGTAAGAGTCAGTTTTTGTCTATGATTTCCAAGCTGTGAAATATGATTATATAGGAAATTATACAAAAACTCCTAACATCAGCTATTACAAAAATATTTTTATAGTTATAAAATTATAATCTCATACCAATGGCATTGCTGTCAGCTATGAATTTTATAGTATCTGTGGTATTTCTACACTACCTATGAAATGCAGTTAGGTAGATGCCTTCTCATTTTTGCTTTTTGCAAGCTAAGTCATTTGGTTTTGGGGTCCTAGTGATTAAAAGAAGGATATATATACCTCTGTTAAGTGACAATCACCGAAGGTACCTTATACACTCAAACCTTGAATTGGGTCAAGAATTGTTCTTAAATTTCTATCATCATTCTCAGTGGGGAAAAACTGCTTGCAAATGTTTTAGATTCTTCTTAATATTCTATAGCTATATTGGGCAAGAAAGCTTTCTAAACTAGCAAAAAAAAAAAAAAGCATTTTGAATTAAGTAAAGTTAAATTTGCTTTTATTCTAAACTGCTTGAAGTCTAAAACATGTTTGATCTAATGGTGATTGGTGAAGTGGGCTGAAATTTGGAAGTAATTCTTGAAAACTAAGCAAGACTTCTGGTTTCTGACAAATTATCCAGGAAAGAGTCATTCCAGTTTTTATTTAGGCCCCAGCCTTTATCGACATAGTTTGATGTTGCTATCTTGGAGCTAAAAGAACAAAAGCAATAGGTCTACAGAATTTATTCCCCACTAGGCATTTAAGCAACTTACTCTGTTACAGTTCTGTCTTTCAATTACTTCATTGTTTCCGTTGTGGCCAGCCAGAATTTAACAGACACGAATTAGGACTTCGCATGTCTTTCCTGTGTATTCAGGTCTAGGTCCTGCAGCCCATCAGACACGGGGCTAACCATATGACTTGCTGCGTTGTTAAGTCTGTTGGTACAATTAGCAGGCTAGCAGCCACAGGGACCTGGTCATGTAAATATGACCATCGCCATTTAGATAAAAAACATAACCAAAGCTCACGAGTGAGCAGTGTGTTGTGCTACCTGAACTCTTCTGAGTCGTGTCTTGGGTTGTTGGGAGTGAAATGATTCAGGCCAGTCTTGGAGAAATGTGGAAATTATGTGAACTTTATTTCATAAGAATACCTTTTAATACTTGATCTCTTGGATTTATTGATTAATATTGATTACCTATTTTTTAATTTTTATTTTTTAATTAATCCATGATAATTATATATATTTATAGCATACATAGCAATGTTTCCATACATATAATATATAGAGATCACATCACAGTAATTAGCATATCCATCAATTCTATCATTTATCATTTCTTTATTTTGGGAACATTCAGTATTCTCCTTCTAGAATATAAACTGTTCTACGATAAAGACATACACCCACATATGTTCACTGCAGCACTATTCACAATAGCAAAACCATGGAATCAACCTAAATGCCCATCAACAGTAGACTGGATAAACAAAAAGTGGTTCATAAACACCATGGAATACTACGCAGCCATGAAAAAGAATGAGATCATGCCCTTGGCAGCAACATGGATGGAGCCAGAGGTAATTATCCTCAGCAAATTAACACAGAAACAGAAAACCAAATACCCTATGTTCTCACTAATAAGTGGGAACAATGAGAACACATGGACACTAAGAGAAAAATAGACACTGGGGGCTACTTGAGGGTAGAGGTTGGGAGAGGGGAGAGGATCAGAAAAAAAGATTCTTAGGTACTATGCTTATTACCTGGGTAATGAAATAACCTGTACACCAAACCCTCGTGACATGCAGCTCAGCTATAAAACAAACCTGTGCATTTACTCCTGAGCCTAAAATGTAAGTTAAAAAAAAAATCCATCTAGCTATCTAAAAATATATATATTGTAACTATAGTCACCCTACAGTGGTCTAGAGAACTGGAACTTTTTCCTCCTATCTAGCTGTGATTACCCATTATTTCATATTCATTTCTCCTCCCTGGAAAGACTGCCTGTCTCGGCCCCTGACACTTACTGAGCATGTGCTGTATGGTGACTTGATGCTGAGCACCTGACTTCGATTATCTCGTTTAACATGCTTGAGGCTTAGGGCTTTCTCTTAAAGGGGTGTCATTTCATGGAGTTTCCCCTTAGTTATGTGCCTTGATCACTTTCACTGTCATAGAAATGTTGCCCAAAGATGAAGGGCGGTGCATCTTTAAAAAAAAAAAAAAAATCACAGCTTAGGATTAAACAGAGTTTATTGTTCATTTATCAGCAACTAAAATGCCAAGAGAAGCTTCCCACGACCTGTTCCAGTCCAGTTAGATCCAAACCGAGAAAGCTGGAACTCAGTTTCATCATCGTTCAACAGCCAGGAAACCCTCGTTTCAATGTAGTTCCTTGGTCATAAGAAACAGGGAGCTGAAATCAATGTGGGGACGTGGAATTATCCTCAATTAGAATTAGATGCCATGCATTTTAAGCACTGAAGCTCAGATTCAGACTCTGCCAAAGAGCAATCAGACACGAGTCCCCCAGGAGTTACTCAACAATTAGAGGACTAGGCTGGCAGTGTTCACTGGGATATGCGTCAGTATCTTCCCACCAGGGAGTGTGGCTGACCTTGGTTTCTAAAGTGGAACTCCCCCAACCCCACTGCCTGCACCAGCCCCTACAGCACCTGTGCGTAATTGAAAAGCTCCTCCCGCTCCAAATCCTTTTAAATTAAGCGAAGTTAAATTCTTTCTGTGATTACTGTAAGTCTGGAAAACAAAAAAACAAATAAAAAACAAAAACAGAAGCAATAGGTTTGCAGAGTTCCTTGCAGAGATGAACATGGCCTGAGCCAGAGTCCACAGCTCTTTGGAAAGCACACAGAGGGGGAAGTTCCAGCCCCAGCTGGCCCGCATGGCCTGGTGCTCTGATGCCCACGTGGCTTGATGCTCTGGGCTCTGGCACCAGCATAGCCCCTACCTTCCCTGACTAACCGGTGCCTATGAGAACCAGAAAGTGCTGGAACACAGAAGGATCCTACCAGACACTGTTTTCTTCTTAGGTTATTATTTTATTAAGATTTCATGGATATTCTGTCTCCTGATACAATCCAAAATCAAATTGTACTGAAAAGCCTAGATCTATGTCAAAAATGTTACTTATGTTTCATAGTATTCGAAAAAGACTACAGCAAACTGCTAAACTAGAAAATGTTACCAGTGTGGAATGATCCATTTGGTCTACAGTGCAGATTAAGCCCAATGTTTTCTTGTTGATTTTCTGTCTGGACGGTTTTCCCAATGCTGAAAGTGGGGCATTGAGGTCTTCTCTGATTACTATGCACTGTATGCCTGTATCAAAATGTCACATTCACCCCATAAATATGTACAACTATTATGTATCCATAATATAAAAAATAAAATGTTTTGTTTACTATCACAGCACCACCACTCCCCTCTACAGACACACGTACACACGAGCCCTTTATATCCTAAGCCTTGGTCAAATTTCCAACGATGATTGGACTCGGCAGACAAGATTATGGAATCTGATGATAAGCGAATGACCCTGCTCCAGTGAAAATCTCCAGCGCCCCTGGAGTTTGGAAAGGCAGAGAGAACAAATTAAGGTGGCCCAGAGAACAGAAACAACACTGGGTATTCTGAACAGAGGGGATTTAACACAGCGACCTGCTTACAGAACTATTGGAAGCATTGAGGAAACAAAAAAGAACAGGTCAATTATCCCAGAAAATAGCAATTTTAGGAAGCTTGCTGGTGTGTTGAAGGCCATGGCGTTGGTTACTCTGTCCTTCTAACAGGACCTCATGCTTGTTGACAAAGAGAGTTCCTTTGAGGAATGTCCAGCAATGTCTCCTCACTGACAGACTCTCAGAGCAGCTGTGACCTTCACACCACAATTCTCTGTCCTCCTGGGACCTCTGTCCAACTTAAGTAAGCACAGGAGATATGGCAGAACGAGGGGCCAATGTGAGAGAAATGTGATCGGTTCAGTGCAGGATGAGGTTCCCCAGGGGAAAAGCAAGAAACCCAAAGAGAACAGGCAACTGAAAAATAGATCACCTTTCAGTTGAGAAGACATGAAACAGAACATGATCACATTAGCAACACTTTTTGTTGGGATAGCTACATCATCTAAATATTTTCACAAATATCAACTCATTTAATGTTCAAAAAAGCTGGAGGGCATTCGAAGGGAGCTGGTCAGCAAAGAGGGAGCAAAGGATGATGGAACTGCTCAGAAACACAGGAGGATGGCGCAGTTTCCCTGCAGTGAAGAAAGACAGCTTCCAGGAGGAAGCGGTGCTGAAATGCTACCAAGATGTTAAGAAGAATGAGGCTAGGCTGGATACAGTGGCTCGCACCTGCAATCCCAGCACTTTGGAAGCCCAAGATGGAAGGATCACTTGAAGCCAGGAGTTTGAGACCAACCTGGGCAACAAGGTGAGACCCCATCTCTTCAAAAAATAATTTTTAAAAATTAGCTGGGAATGGCAGTACATGCCTGTAGTCTCAGCTACTTAGGAGGCTGAGGGAGAAGGATCCCTCAAGCCCAGGAGTCAGAAGCTGCAGAGAGCTATTACTGCACCACTGCACCCCAGCGTGAGTGACAGAGCAAGACCCTGACTCTGGAAAAAGAACGGAAGAAGAATGAGGCTGTGGAAAGGTCTGAAAACCCCGAAGAGTTCATTCAAGTGACCAGAGAGGACAGCAGCTCGATGACAGAGGCAGAAAGACATGGAGATAATGGTTCTTACAGATTTTGCCATGGAAAAGGCAGAATGTACAATAGTATTTCACCTGTGTGTTTTCTTTTTGTTTCTTGTTTTTTAGTGAAACCTCCTTACTGCCTCACACTGTAATAACATTGACATTTTGAGGTTTTCAGAGTGAGACTCAAATTCTCTCTCTCTGTGCCTCTCTGTCCCTCCCACCAGCCTTGGAGGGAAGAGGCACCAGGGACAGGAGGAGAATGTGTTGGATCCAGCCAGACACCATGCTGTTGTTCTTCTTTTGACTTTTTAGACTTTTTCATAAAGAGGAAATTCGTCAGCAAATTTAACCTTTTAATTGCCAAAGGGACTCAAGTCTTACTGTCATAAGTCATCATTATCTGATTTCTTTCACTGTTGAAGTTCTCAGAGTTCCTATTAGTATCTCACATGCAGAGGCATAGATTCTGCTCTGAGCATCCACTCTAGAGAATCATTGCAGACATCACTACCTCTCTGGTTAAACAAACAAAAAAAAGTTTAAACCAGAAAGAGGGCATTTGGGCCAGACGCAGTGACTCCTGCCTGTAATCCCAGCACTTTGGGAGGCCGAGGTGGGCGGATCACCTGAGGTCAGGAGTTCGAGACCAGCCTGGCCAACATGGTGAAACCCCGTCTCTACTAAATATTCAAAAATTAGCTGGACTTGGTGGTGGGCACCTGTAATCCCAGCTACTCAGAAGGCTAAGACAGAAGAATTGCTTGAACACGAGAGGTGGAGGTTGCAATGAGCCAAGATCGTGCCATTGCACTCCAGCCTTGGCGACAAGAGCAAGACTCTGTTTCAAAAAAAAAAGGGAAGGAGGGGCATTTCAATGGACTGCAGTTTTCTTTTGCTTATTTTTAAAGTGGGCTGGGGAAAGACAGTCTTCAGACGGGCAGGACAGGAGGCCTGAAGAGGCCTGGGTTGCTCTTGCTGGGGTCTTGGAATCCCTGCAGATTCAGAGGGCCTTGCCCAGCAGCTGAGGGGCGCACTTCCCAAGCACTACAGCCTGGGAGCTCAGTTTCACCTGTTCACCGGGCTCCAGGCCACGGTGCTGGGGCAGCTTCTAACTTCAAATAGATGGACTTCCTGTCACAGCAACATTTTGTCACCAGAATCTGCTCCTCCTCCCCGAGGGATATTTTCCCATTGCTCTTGGTGGACAGCACTGCCCAAGGTAAGTTTCCTGTTCCCACTGGGTAATTCAATCCCAACAGATCAATGAATTTGCCCCTGTTTGTTTTGCTTGAGAAACACAGTGGCTGCTATAGACAAGTCCCTTTTATATGACCTCAAGCATTAAAATATCCCACAAGCCACGTCAGAGGTTTGCTAAGACGTTTAGAACTGGCTTAATCTTCATTTTTATGCAACAGACCAGACAGGACTAAATCAGTCATGGACTAAGACCTTTGGGAGATGAATCGTAGAACACACTTACTATGTTCTGGTGTTATGTGGAATCCATCCGGTTTCATCAGCCCCACCAAGTCTTATTAGGCATGTTAGCCTGTATCACACCATACTCACTATTGTCCTAAAAGGAGAAAACCACAAACTAGAGATAGAAAAGGGTGAAGTTTGTGGTCCTGAGTTCTAAATTATCCTCAGAGACTTCCCTCCGATGATTTCCTCTGTCTTTTTTTTTTTTTTTTTTTTTTTGAGAGACACAGGGGGGTCTTGCTCTGTCACTCAGGCTAGAGTGCAGTGGCCACTGTAGCCCACTCACTGCAGCCTTGAATTGCTGGGCTCAAGGACCCTCCTACCTCAACTTCCTGAGTAGCTGGGATAACAGGTGCATGCCACCATGCCTGGCTAATATTTATTTGTTTGTTTATTGTGTAGAGACAGAGTCTTGTCATGTTGTCCAGGATGGTCTTGAACTCTTGGGCTCCAGTGATCCTCCTGCCTCAGCCTCCTGGAGCACTGGGATTACAGCCATGATTTTCTAGAGCCGATGTTCTCCAAATCATTAAACTGTACTGTTACTTCAAGAATTAATTTCAAATGCTACCTCTTTGATGAAGCTTTGATCCTTTGCACTAGGTCACAGTAATGTCTCCCACCTTGGACTTCCAGTAGCTTTTCATCTGTCCTACTCAGTAGGGATGAAGTATAAATATATACATATTTGGAGACAGGGTCTCACTCTGTTTCCCAGGCTGCCAGCAGAATGCACTGCAGCCTCCAACTCCTGTGCTCAAGCAATCCTCCTGCCTCAGCCTCCCAAGCAAGTGGGACTACAGCTGTGCACCACCACCCTCCGGCTAATGTTTTAAATTTCTGTGGAGGTAGGTCTTGCTATGTTGCCCAGGCTGGTCTCAAACTC
Organism: Theropithecus gelada; assembly: GCF_003255815.1. Lineage (NCBI taxonomy): Eukaryota > Metazoa > Chordata > Mammalia > Primates > Cercopithecidae > Theropithecus > Theropithecus gelada. Next base: position 14,022,462 of record NC_037677.1, read on the forward strand.
CTGGCCTCAAGCGATCCTTCTCCTTCGGCCTCCCGAAGTGCTGGGATTCCCAAAGGTGAGCCACTGTACCTGGTGCTCTATTTTCATATACTGCTTCCATGCTCAGATTCTAAACTCTTTGAGGCTGGGGCTGTCTCCTCTGTATTTACTGCGAGTGCTGCATGTGGTAGCTACTCAGCAACTATGTGGATGACTCCAGGTTGACCACACTGCATTGGTCTGTGCCTGCAGTTCCTCGGCATGTGTGATTTGGGTCTTTTACCAGAACCGTTGTCCTGCCCTCCTTGGTGATATTCATAGTGCTTAAGACATACCGAATGCTATCCACGAAAAGATATCACCAGGCTGATTGATTAAGTGTTATAGCCGTCTTCAGCCTCTGATCAATTTTGGTTGTCCTGGGGATGTCCTGGTTCATAGTAGAGCATGATTTGAGCAGACTCAACTTGTCTGTTTTCTTATTTTGGACCTCTGAAGGGTCTAAGATCAAACATACTCATCACAAAACCAGGTGGCCATGATCTGACTCAGGGCCTGGAGGAACTTGTGAAGCTGCACATTTCTCTATTGGAAACCAGCATCCATCCAGAAGATTGAACTGCAAATAGCCCGAGCCTATGCCTTTTGTACTTCAATCAGCATTTTAGAAAAAAATATAAATATACTAATTCTAACAAGTTTTAGGGGGTGAGGGGACGGGAAGATGCAAATATTTGAAGTAAATAACTTTGGACTTTAACTATGGATACTGTGAAATCAGTTCTTTAATTACATATATAATAAATCATTTTCCCCTCAGCAAGATAACTAATTAATGAGCAAAACACAGGCAGACTCTCACCAACTCTTAACAGATGCTTATGTAGAATTGTCAGGATACCAGAAAAGATCGTTTCCAAAAGAAGGAAGTTCCAATTCCTTCCATTTCCAGTCTTCCTGCTCTAGGTAACAATTGCTGTACTTAAAGCCACAGCATTCCTGAAGGAGGAGAATCAGTGCACGGGGCAGCTGAGAAGCCCAGGTACCAGTGAATAAATCAGGAGCAGTAAGCTATCCCGTTGCTCTCCTGTACTTTCTCCACATAAATTTTTTTTGAGGGGCAAAGAAATTTTTTTTGAGGGCGATTGCCTTCATTTCCGCCACAGAAAAGACCAGGCAAGGAGGAAACGCCAAACCCAGAGACTGCAGACCTCACAAAACAGAGGCCGTACTCTTAAGGATTTTCCTTCTCTTTTGTTGACTAGCCAGCCTCCAGCCTCAAAAAAAGAAAAAAAAAAAAGGCATGTTACCCATCTTGAATTCATTTGTTTTCCTTTTTTTCCTTTCTTTTTTTTTTTTTTTTTTTTTTTTTTTTGAGACAGAGTCTCATTTTTGTTGCCCAGGCTGGAGTGTAGCGGCGTGACCTTAGCTCACTGCAACCTCCACCTTCTGGGTTCAAGCAATTCTCCTGCCTCAGCCTCCCAAGTAACTGGGACTACAGGCATGTGCCACCACACCCAGCTAATTTTTTTGTATTGTTAGTAGAGACGGCGTTTCTCCGTGTTGGCCAGGCTGCTCTCGAACACCTGACCTCAAGTGATCCGCCCACCTTGGCCTCCCAAAGTGCTGAGATTACAGGTGTGAGCCACTGCATTTGTTTTATTTTTGGGGACAAAGTCTCACTCTGTTGCCCAGGCTGGAGTGCAGTGGCACAATCACGGCTCACTGCAGCCTTAACCTCCCAGGCTCAAGCCATCCTCCCACCTCAACCTCCCAAGTAGCTTGGACTACAGGCGCATACCACCACACCAGGCTGATTGTTTTTATTTTTATGTAGAGACAGGGTCTCACTTTGTTGGCCAGGCTGGTCGTGAACTTCTGGGCTCAAGCGATTCTCCCACTTTGGCCTCCCAAAGTGCTGGGGTTACAGGTGTGAGTCACTATGCCCAGCCTCCTTCTTTAATTTGGATAATAAATACTTTTCACACCTGCCCAGGCTCTTAAATTTTCACAAGAGACTTATAGGGACTGAGTGACTGATTCCTCCCAGCCTCTAAACCACCCCGCCTGGGGCTGGTCTCAGGGATCTGTAAACGCCGCCACCACCCTGGCCTCAGCATCCACCATGCAGCTCAACAACTCTACAGCAACTCCCAGCTCCTTGTGGCTGTCTCCTTTGCCCTCCTGCTGTTAGTGAATTCTGCAGGGTCACACAGCTATTCGTGCCTGTTATGACTTCTTGGATCCTTAACTAGACTGAAGACTCAGTAGGCAGGTATTATCTGAGTGGGTCTACTCATCAGCATCTGTTTCTTCAGACTAGCTTCTAAGAAATTAGCCCCTTTTTCCAATGGGCAGGCTCTAGCCTCTCCTGGATAATTCACAGCAAACGGGATTCCGTGCAACTAACAAGAGAATGCAAGTGCATGCAGGGTGCTCTAGATGGACAGGAATTGCAACCCCAGTACTGTAAAAAGAACTTGTGTCTAAGGGTAAGAAGTGTGAGTTCAGATTCCTCTAAAAGTTCCCTGCCTAAGTCTCCTCTGTTCTAGCCAACATTCCCAGACATCAGTTAATACAAAAAAGATCTACTTGTAAAAAAAAAAATCATTAACTAGCTAACATTGACTGCACACCCACCAGGAGGTCAGCACTGTTCTGAGTGCCTCATGGGTATCATCTTAGTTTGTTCTCAGTGGCCCTATCGACAGGCACAGCTGTCTGTTTCTATAATCACCTCTGTTTCACAGAAGAGGTAAGTGAACGTCCAGCCATGAAGCAGGGGCCCACACTCATGGATGCTGTGCCAGGAAGTCCGCCCTGCACAGTCCACTCCTCACCTCTGCACTGCACCAGGCCACCTTTCCTCCACCTGCGTCAGCACAAAAGGCTCTTTTCCTCATCCTAATGTACCTTCTGGTATATTCACCACAGGATTGATGAAACCTATCAAAATGTCCTGGGTGAAAGAGTAGAGTTTTTTTTCAGTCACCCCTTTTTACCCTAATAATTCCCAGTTGTGATGCCATACACCTCCAGGAGCACCTGGTCTATCTGTACAAATAGCATCCTCTGGATTGGAGCAAGGTTACAACCCAAGCTCCTGGCCCCCGCTTTTGCCTTTCCTGTTCGAGGATCAGTATGTGTTATTCATTTGCCCATTGTAGAAGCACAAAAATGTTTGAGATCCTGTGTTCCCTAAGTCCTATGTGACTTAGAATTTTTCAGGTAGTAAGTAGCAGAAACGAACTCCAATAAGCCTCAGCACAAAAAACAAAAATTTACTTATTCACCTAGCAAGAAGGCATCCAAGGCGTACACCTGCTTCAGCCACAGTGTGATCCAGACACTCAAACAATGTCCTCAAGTTTTGATCCTTTAGTTTGCTCTGGTTTCATGTGTGTTGACCTCATTCTCTTAAGATGGTCATCAGATATTTTAGGCTTAATACTAGCAATTATAGAAGACAGAGAGTATCATTTTTATATAGCTCCAGCAATGGGACTGGGGAGGGCTCTGATGGACCAGACAAGGTTACTACCCACCCCTGAACCAGTCATGTGGCCTAAAGAGTATGAAATTCCAATTGACCAAGCTACTGTGTTTTGGCCACCTGTGGGGAAGTCACTCCCACATAAACCCATATGAAATGGGTTCTTCATAAAGAGAAAAGGAATGGTGAACAGAAAAAAAACAACAAATTCTAATAGAGATCCTGTCAACACACATATCAACACACATTTGAAAGGCAATCCCAAATTGCAACATTCTCTGCATGCAGTATTTATTCTTTGCAGAATCCAGTAGACCAGGCAAATTAAGAAGGTGTTTAAGCAGGTTTGTGGCCATGGATAAGTCAAATACGATCTCTGAGCCTCAGTTTCAAGTGAGTAAACTGGCCTGAATAACCATTAAGAACCTTCCTTCCCTTAAAAAAAATACGTAATTTAAGTAGTGTTCTCAATTATTAAAATACCAACTCAAGAAATTATTATATTGTACTGGCAATCAAAACTATGTTTTGTCCCAGCTGCTAGATCACAGAATTATGTGTAATTTTTTAATGACTTTAATAATCTGAATCACAAGTTAACACAATAACTTTCCAAGCAAAATACTGCACTTGCTCACTGCAAAGGTTTTATTGGTAGAAGATCACACACGCAGCAGCTGTATTTACAACCTGACTTTGAAATTTGGGAAACGTACATGTTTCCTGGAAAGCTATTTGGATTTTAGGGCATGATAATTTTGCTCTGTGGATCCATTCATCAAATGAAATCATCTTTTTTGGAATGTTATTTTCTGGTAAGAAAAATAATGACACGCACCACATTATGTTCAAAAAATGTTCCATTTAGACCACATTTCCAATCTGCAGCTCTATGAATTCTAACGAGGTAGACAGACTCACATTGTGAGATAAAAGGCGTTATGTACTCAACTGAAGTCAAATGCAAGAATGAGCCATGTGCAGTAAGGAGAGTAACATCTTTGTTGATTTTGACCTAAATTGTTGAAATACTGTTTTTAAGAAATTAAGCAGTCAGATGATTTTTTCCATAAATAGCCATTCACATGTGAAAATCTTTACCATAACCCAACCACATTTGAAGAATAAATTATAAAGCTCTCATTTTGTCTCCTAAGTTTTCATTATACCATTTTAAAGACAACTTTCATCCTTGCTTAAAAGGCATGGATTCCAGATGTATGTTTGTTAAGTCCAGTAAGAACACACAACAATATCTGAGTAAGACATAAAACTATCAGTCAGGTATCCAGATGATCTATTTCTTCTACAAGCACTAATGACAATGTGTGGAAACTTCCAGAAGTTCAGGACCACATAGCTGGAGTATAAATTCAATCAAACTTGCTTTCTCCCCTTGGCCTATAAACCCCTTCAAATCTCCAACTCTTCTTCAACTCTCCTGTGGTTTTGTTTTTCACATCAGTTATAATTTTGTCACATAACACTTAAATTTTGAATTTGACTCTGTATTTCCATTTTCTGAATATTACTTCATTTAATATTCTTAAATGAAAAAGGTGGCCAGGCACAGTGGCTCACGCCTGTAATCCCAGCACTTTGGGAGGCTAAGGCGGGCAGATCACCTGAGGTCAGGAGTTCAACACCAGCCTGGCCAACGTGGTGAAAACTTGTCTCCACTAAAAATACAAAAATTAGCCAGGTGTGGTGGTACACACCTGTAATCCCAGCCACTTGGGAGGCTGAGGCATGATAGTGCTTGAGTCTGGGAGGCAGAGGTTGCAGTGAGCCGAGATCGCACCACTGCACTCCAGCCTGGGCAACAGAGAAAGACTTTGTCTCAAAAAAAAAAAAAAAGAAAAAAAGAAAAAGAAAAAGATTTGGAGACACATAATTTTTTAATCTTCTTGAAGGATTCAAACTGGTAGCATTCAGCTCTTGTACTCATTCTCAAGCACGTTAATTAATATTTGGCTACTTTGTTCTGTGGTCAATAGAAAACATGCGACTTCCCATTGACCTACAGCTGAGATATGTTGGCATTTCAAATGACAGCTCAGAAGGAGTAGCCTTCTCTCAAACCTAGAAATTCAACCTTTTCTTAACTGTTTGGGTCAAAAGAATGTCACAGAGGCATAGATCTTGCTTGGGCTGCGATGATGGTTATTTTATCTGCTGCATTTAGGAAACACACTGACCATCATTCGCAGTATGGAGTCTGAGGTCTAAGGATGAGTAAAATGCTCCAAATAAGAACAGTGTCATTACATAAACTTCGTTGTGAGTTTTAAAACAGCAGTTATTTTTAAAATATTCATTGATATGTATTACTTCAAGTCCAAATTCCTACAAAAGGGATATATTATTCTCACCATGTTTCCAGCTCAATTTTCACCACGTCCGAAGCCCTTATGTAGCATACCCTCTTCAAACATGCCAGACAACTCTTTGTCTTATTAACCTCTGAAATTTGAGGCTGACTCATACCTCTTCCTTCTACTCTTATTTAAAATACAGAACTAAGTAAAATTTTTAAAAATAAATAAATAAAATGGAATGAAATAAAATACATAACTGCAATTCTTCCCCAATGCTGAAAGACAAGAGGTTTAGATTTTTTTACAACTAATGCAAATCTAACTGTAAAATAAAATTGAGATTATTTTTGGTTTTGTGATTGTCATTAAACGTATCCATTCCAACTCCTAATCATTTAAATCCTGCCTCTACCTCTTAGCCGTAATTACCACTGCCCTAGTTCAGAACCATTTCTTGCCTAGATTCCTGCATCAGTAGGTTAACTGGTCTATCTGTCAGTAGCCTCTCTCATCTATAATCTGTCCTCCTCAACTTCATCATTTGGAAAATCCCTTAAAAATCCTTCCAGGGGGGTCCTTTTCTATCAAATAAGTGTTGGGAGTCGGTCACACTCTACAATTTGCCTACCCATTTTCCATTTCCCTCCATCCTTACTAATAGAACTCTTAATTTGTATAGGGTGGCAATGTGTCCAGCTGAAAATAATTTATTTCCCCAGACCCACTGTGACCAGTTCTGGTCAATGAGATGTAAGTAGAAATCTTTGCATGGCACTTCTAGAAAGCTTTATTTTTCTGATCAAATGGGATAGTTAACATAGGCCTTTTGCCCTTTTCCCTTCCTTTTAATTCCTACCTGGAATGCAGCAACAATGGCAGGAGGCATGGCAGCTGTCTTAGTCCTTCAGGAAGAAAAACACCAACCAAAGAGCAGGAGCAGAGCACTAGAAGTGGGTCCCCATCAGCACCTCTTGGATGTCACACTGAGCATCGCTGGCCTTCTCCCTTACAGGAGAAAGATAACCTTTATTTCATTTCACTGTAACTTAGATTTCTTTCCTGGGGGACAAACACAATCTAACTGATAAAGTGGGTCAGAATAAAAGCTTCATGAAATTTCTTCCAGGTCAAATGTTCCATGGTTCCAGAATTCAATGCAAATTCATGTCATCAATGGTATTTAATCAAAGAAAACTTATGCCAGATTATCTTACTTCTAAAACCATAATATCCATTTCTTCACTGTAGGGTAACATCTAGATGCTGGTTCCCTAAGTACAGCTCATAAATACCTCCCCTTTATCTAGAATAATCAATGCAACAGAAATACAAAGAGCATTTATTCCATTCAAAGCTTTATTCTATGCATTGTAGAATAATAAAGAAAGTAAAATATAGAGCCCTTACACTTAAGAAACTCACAATCTAGTCAAAAAGATAAGAAATAAGGATAAAAATAGAATTGTAATGAAAAAGATCAGGATAAGAATACAAAAGATATCATCAAACATAACACAGATTGATTTTTTTTAACTATACAGACAATAAGAATATGAAAGAAGTTTAAATCAAGAAGTGTCCCTTTAGCTGAATGTTGAAAGAAATAATAGGCATTAGAAGTTGTTTCTTAAATTTTAAATCTACTGGACATGGTAGTGTGGTGAATTCATACTTTGAAGTACCCTCTCTCTTTCAAACACATGGCAATTATAAATAAAATATAGGCCAGGTGCAGTGGCTCACACCTATAATCCTAACACTTTGGGAGGCCAAGGCAGGAGGATTGCTTGAGCCCAGGAGTTTAAGACCAGTCTGGGCAACATAGTGAGACCCCCCTCTACAAAAAATTAAGAAAAACCCAAATAGCCAGGTATGGTGACATGCACCTATAGTTCCAGCTACTTGGGAGGTTGAGGAGGGAAGATTGCTTAAGCCCAGGAGTTGGGGACTGCAGTGAGCTATGATTGTACCACTGTATTCCAGCCTGTGTGACAGAGCAAGACCCTTTCTCAAAAAGTAAATAAACAAAACAAAATATAGAAATTAAAACAAAAAATTAGTTTCAAAAACAAAAGATGGACACCCACAGAAGGAGGAAGTGAAACAGCAAGTTGAATGAAAACAGAAGCCTGCTGGAGGTGGTAGCCAGAGTTTGGTTCCTGTGAGTCAGAGGAAACCAGGCATTCTCTAAGTCACATAGCCAAGCAGGGATAGGCTTGAAATCAGAAGCTGTGATGGTGCTTTATACTGGAATTTAAGGGAACAGTACCAAACGCCCCCTTTAAAACAGATTTGAACAAGCTGCACGCCTACAAAAGTAGACAAGCTCAGACACTGCTTCATGTCCAAAACTTAAGTAAGCTACCTGCTGGCCTAGGGACAAAATCTGTGCTCCCCTTACTATGACTTGGGATAGGAATCCCAAAAATAACATCATAAAACCTGGTCTGGACTGGGCCCAGAGGTCTCAGAACAGAAAATTTAAAAACCCATAGACAAAGGGAAGAAAGAACAGAGAGAAACAGAAAAAAAAAAAAAAAAAAATTAAACGTAAAACTTACCATTTAAAATGAACCTGAAAATCTAAATTTGAAAAACTATGGGGGAAAAAAATCTAAGACAAATAGAATAGTCATAAAATTTCTACATGGAGGTACCATAAATGTTTGCATGTCCCAAAAATTCATATGTTAAAATCCTAACCCCTAATGTGATGGTATTTGAAGATAAGGTATTTGGGAGGTGATTAGGTCATGAAGGCAGAACCCTCATGAATGGAAATGGCACCCTTATAAGACCTCAGAGAGTTCCCACCCCTTTACCATGTAAGGTTATAGCAAGAAAACACTCTCCTAGAAAGCCAGAAGCAGGCCTTGCTGGACACCCTATCAGCTGGTGCCTTGGTCTTGGACTTCCCAGCCTCTAGAACTGTCAGAAATAAATGTTTATGATTTATCAGCTGCCTGGTAACAGAGTTCTGTTATAGTGCCCAGACAAACTAACAGAAATTGGTACCAGGAAGAGGGGGTGCTACTGTAACAAATACCTAAAAATATGCCAGTGGCTTTGAAACTGGGCAATGGATAGAGGCAGAGAGAGTTTGGGTGTTCATGCTAGAAAAAGCCTACCTCACCACAAGTGATTGTGATGAGGACTCAGGAAGAAAATAAGACAGGTGTAGAAAAAGGCTCAATCCTCTCAGAGAATATCTGAGTAATCCAGAAGAGAATGTTGATGGAAATATGGACACTTAAGGGCTATTCTGATGAGGCCTGGCAAAGAAGTGGAAGGAAAGATCTTTGTTATAAAGTGGCAAAACCTTGACTAAATTGGTTCTTGTCCTAGTGTTTTGTGAAAGGTAGAACATGAGAGTGATGAGATTGGAGATTTGGCTTAGGAAACTCTAGGCAAAATGTTGAAGGAACAACCTGGTTCCTCCTGACTGCTTATAATCAGATGAGAAAAGAGAGAAATGGTGTAAAGGTGGAATTGTTAATCAAAACCAAAAAAAAGAACTTAGAGGTGTGGGAAATTCCCAGCCTGCTCATGCTGCAAAAAATGAGAAAGTGTATTCAGAAGAAACACTAAGGGTGTGGCCACATGACCATTTGATAAGATCAGTCAGCAGCCTCAACCAGGTACTATTATTCAAGACAATGGACGAATGCAAAGGAGGGGACTCCACTGCCTGTGGGACATTGGTGCACACTGCCCAGCACCACCTAACATCACAGACTCCATTCCCCATGTTCCAGCACCAAGTTCTTCAGCCACCTCAATTATGGCTCTGGTAGACCCAGGTGTGGCATAGGTTATGATGATCATCCCTCTGGAGGACACAGGCAGCAAACTCTGGTAGCAAACAAAGAATGCCCAAGGGACATGGATGCCTCCACCTAGATTTCAGAGGACAGGAGAAATATCCCTTGGAGTCATGGGGGTGGAGTCCAGGCAGGGGGTCACCATTAGGAAAAAGCCTCCCAAATCCATGGGGCAGACCAACCAAGAGCATTGGGGGCTCAGCTTCTTCCTGAGAAAGCTGTGTGGGCAGGATCATAGCCCCAGTGTGTCCAGAAGACAGGATCTGGAAGCTGGGACGTCCACCCCATGGAGCCTGAAAGGCAGAATATCAGGCCTAAGAAGATTGGTCTCAAGGCTTCAGGCCTAATGGAATTTGTCCTGGTAGATTTTGGCTTAGAACCTATCACTTCTCTTTTCTCTCTATTTTGGAAGGAGAATGTCTGCCCTCTGCCTGCCCCACCATCGTGTTTTGGAATCAGGTAACTTGTTTGATTCCAGAGGCTTATAACTTGGGGGAAATTTGACTCAGGATGAATTGAAGCCTGAGTCGCACCCAAATCTGATTTAGATAATATCCAGATGAGATGTTGAACTTTAAACTTTTGAGTTGATGCTGGAACAAGTTGAGATTGGGGTGGGGGAGGAGGGCACAGTTGAGCTGGAATAAATGTATTTTGCATGTGAGAACATGAATTCTGAAGGGCAAAAAGAAAATGCTATGGACTGAATGCTCATGTGCCCCTAAAATTCGTATGTTGAAACCTAACTTCCAATGTAATGATATTAGGAGATGAAGCCTTTGGGAAGTGATTAGGTCATGAGAGTGGAACCCTCATGAATGGGATTAGTGTCCTTATAAAAGAGGCCCCAGATAATTTCCTTCCACCTCCTGCCATGTGAGGACACAGCAAGAAGCCAACCATCTATGAACCAGGAGGTCAATACTCACCAGACACAAAATCTCCTGGCATCTTGATGTTGGACTTCTCAGCCTCCAGAGCTGCCAGAAATAAATATCTGTTGTTTATAAGTCACCTTGTCTATGGTATATTTGTTACAGCAGCCTGAATAGTCAAAAACAAGGAGGTAAATATATTCCAGGTAAAAACAATGTGATGAAACAATATAATATAGACTTTAAGGTAAGTATGTTTAGATGCTGAAAGAGAGAAATGAAATAACTTCCATTAAGAGAAAGTAAGAAATTATTGGTGGTAAGAGACATAGACAAAAGAAAAACAAAACCAAAATAAGTTATAAAGAATCATCCAAACATCTTGAAATGACAAATAAAATCTACCAAATTTTAGAAAAAAAACTCAACTGGATAAATGTTAAAATGAAAACAGAAACCAAATGAGAGAATAGAGAACACTGCTGAGGAAGTCACCTAAAATACAGTATAAAGAAACAGACTGTTTTTTTTAAAAAAAAAAAAAAAAAAAAAAAAAAAGATGAAAAAATACTTTAAGATTTGAGAGTGGTTTTCAGGTGATGTCCTCAGCCAGGGGCTGTTGGTATTTGGAGAAGGAAAATTCTTTGTTGTGTTTTGGGAGTGGGACACTGTTCTATGCTTTGTAGAATGTTTACCAGCATCCCCGGCCTCAGCACACTAGAAATCAGTAGCATCCCCAAGTTGTCCGAACCAATCATGTTTCTGGACTTTGCCAGATATCCCTTGGGGGGCAAAATTGCTACTTGCTGAGAACGGTGATTCTAATATATGTCTAAAGTGAGTTATGGCCAAATGCAGTGGCTCATGCCTGTAATCCCAGCATTTTGAGAGACTGAGGCAGGAAGACTGTTTGAGGCCAGGAGTTCAAGACAAGCCTAGGCAACACAACAAGACTCCAGCTCTACAAACGTGATAATAAATAAATAGAGTGACAGAAAAGACAATGGAAGGAATGGACAGATTAAAAGAGATAACTGGAAACTTTTCAGAAATGGATGCTCAAATCAAAAATGCATTCTAACTACTCAACACAATAAAGTCAAGAAAACTTACACATAGTCACACTAATATAAACACTAATGCTAAAGAAAAATCTAAGAATCCACTAGAGAGAAAAGACAAATCAGGCCGGGCGCGGTGGCTCACGCCTGTAATCCCTGCACTTTGGGAGGCCGAGGCGGGCGGATCACGAGGTCAGGAGATCGAGACCATCCTGGCTAACAAGGTGAAACCCCGTCTCTACTAAAATACAAAAAATTAGCCGGGCGCGGTGGCGGCGCCTGTAGTCCCAGCTACTCGGGAGGCTGAGGCAGGAGAATGGCGCGAACCCGGGAGGCGGAGCTTGCAGTGAGCCGAGATGGTGCCACTGCACTCCAGCCTGGGGGACAGAGTGAAGACTCCGCCTCAAAAAAAAAAAAAAAAAAAAAAAAGACAAATCATCTATAGAGTAAAAATGATTAGACTGACATCAACAACAGATTCAAAAGACGATTATGTAAATGAGAGGAGATAAAGCAACTCTCAATCGAGAACTTTATACCAAACAATCCCTCCAAGGTAAGAATAAAATGCAGATATTTCCAGATATTCAAAAACCAAAAGTGCTGATTTTCTGAGATCTCAACTTAATGAACTCTCAAAGGATATAAGAAATTATTTTGAGCACAGCAAATGATCAAATGTTGGTTAACTTAATTAAAAAGCGATTTAGTTCTTTTTGTATTAAAAGAACACATCAAGACAAAACTCTAGATGGTAATCAAAAAAGGAGAAATAGAAAGTGGAGTTAATGGAACAGAATGCCAAGATTCATGTCATGTTTAGGAAGGAGAAAAACTAAATAACTTTAAGCCTTGTCAAAAAATATGATTTAGGATATATTTTTAATTAGATAAAAACTAGCAATAAATCTATAACTTCTAAATCAGCAGACATAACATAAACAATGATTTTTTAGCAATTTTCATTTTGCACTAGGACCTGCAAATCTTATAGCCAAACCTGGTGAACAGAGAGGGCTAGTGGCTCTGCTAACCTGAGAATGCAGTCATGGTGAAGGCAAGTAATTAACCATTGGTCTATTCAGGGATTTGATGAGGAGTTCTAGGAGGTGAGACAGCCAGAAGGGAGCTCATAAGGTCTTCTGCATATTCCAAGTTGTTCCAAGCCTTGTGCATGAGCAACACAGACCGGGGAGGTCCAACCCATCCATGCATTCCTAGTTGATGGAGCCCTGCACATGCTCAGAGGAGATGCAAGAGGCCTTGCATAAAATAAGGCCTGGAGTGGACTCAAAAGTGGACCAAGACTGAACGTGCTGCCTGACTCACATGTAGATCCAGCAGCACAAAGTAGAGAAGCCTTACTGACCTAAGGCATTTGAGCTCAGCCTCTGACTAATCTTTGACTGAATACCAAGACAGGCGAACATGGAAACAGACCCTAGGAAACAAGGCTTAAAAATCAAAAGTTAACTGAGCAGAGATATTAGCATGTACACATTGTGGGGAGACAAACTTCTCAGATTTAATTCAGGCAAGTAATAAACAACAGACAAACCTCAGGGAGGAAAAACAGAATCTGTGCTTAAAACAATATATTATCTAAATATCCAGAATTCAACAAGAACAACAAAAATTAGTAGACATAGAAAGAAACAGGAAAGTGTTTCTCAAGAAAAAAAAAAAGCAGTTAACAGAAACTGTCTGAGCGTTTCCAGATGTTGGATTTAGTAGTCAAAGACTTCACAGCAGCTATTATAAATATATCTTAAAAGTTAAAGAACCCCATATTTAAAGGTTAAAAGAAACTGTGACAATAATGACTCAACACATAATCTGAATACACAAAAATTATTTTTAAAAAGAACCAAATGGAAATTCTGAAATTAAAAGTACAATAACTGGTATGAAATATTCATTAGGAGAATATTTGGTTGGCAGATTTAAAATGCAGAAAAAAGAATCAGTAAATGTAAATACAGATCAATAAAAGTTATCCAATCTGATGAACGGAGAAAAAAGATTAAAAAAAAAAAAGTTATCAAAGCATTAGAGACCTGTGGAACAACATCAAGGGTACCAATACACTTGTAATGGTATTCCCAAAAGAAAAGGAAAAAGAAGCAGAAAATAATTGGAGAAATAATGACCTAAAATTTTCTAAACTTGATAAAAAGGGAAGATAATGTACAGATCCAAGAAGCTCAAGACTAAGCACAAACAAATCACATCACAGTCAAACTTTTGACAATTCTTCCCAAATTGATCTATAGATTAAATGTAATTTCTATTAAAAATCTAATCATCTTGTCTGTAGAAAATCAACAAGTTAATCCTAAAATGTGGATGAGGATGCAAAAGATCTACAGAATCAACGTAATTTTGAAAAAGAAGAACAAGTTTGAAGACACACACTACCCAATGTTCAAACTTACTATTAAGCTACAATCATTAATGATTTGATGTTTGTGTAAAATAGGCAGGGATCAATAGAACAGAACAGATAATTCAGAAAGAAGCACTTACATTTACATTCAATTGATTCTTGACAAATTACCAAGATAATTCAGTGGAGAAAGGACAGTTCTTCCAACAAATAGTGCTGAGACCACTGGATGTTTATAGGCAAAAACAGAAAAAAGAAAAACTTAGACTCTTACCTCACAACATACACAAAATAACTCAAATAGGATCCCAGAATCATCAATTAAGAGTTCAAAGTATAAAAATTTCTGAAACAAAATACAGGGGAAAATCTTTATGATCTGGAATCAGGCAAAGAGTTTTAGATACAACAGTATAAGCACAAATCTTTTTTTAATTATTAAATTGAGCTTCATTAAAGTCAAAAATGTTTTGCTTCTAAAGACACAATTAAGTAATTGAAAAGACAAGCAATAAACTAGGGGTATTTCCAAATCATGTAGAATATATAAAGAACTCTCAACTCAAAATAAAAAGACAAAACACTCAATTTTTTAAATGGCCAAAACAGACATCTTACCAAAGAAGATATATAAACGACTAATAAGCACGTGAAAAGATGCTCAACAACATTAAACATTAGGGAAATCCACCTTAAAACCACAATGAGAATATCACTATACATCTACAAGATGACAATATTCAAAAAGACAGACAATGCAAAGTGTTGGTAAGAATATGGAGAAACTGAAATCCTAATTCATTGCTGATGAGAATGTAAAATAGCATAGACATTTTGGAAAACTGCTGGGCAGTTTCTTAAAAAGTGAAATAGAAAATTACCATACAACTCAGCAATTCTACTCTTAGAAACATACCCAAAAGAAATGGAAATATATAATCACACAAAAACTTGTATAATGTTCATAGCAGTGCTAGTCATAATAGCTAAAGACTGGAAACAACAGTAAATAGATACATAAAATATTGTGTATCTATACCACAGAATATTAGTCAGCAGTAAAAAAGAACAAGATACGAATACATGGTATAATATGGATGAACCTCAAAAACGTTTTGCAAAATGAAACATGTGAGACCCCCAAAATTACATATTGTATTATTCCATTTATAGCCAATGTCCAGAAAAGGCAAATTTATTAGACATAGAAGATAGATCAGTGGTTGCTTAGGGCTTGTGGGAGGAAGAATGGGAGCAAAGACTGAAAACAGGCTCAAGAGAAATTTTGGGAATAATGGAAAAGTTCCAGAACTAAATTGTACTGATAATTGCACAACTCTATAAATCTGCTAATACTCATTTAATTATATACTTAACAATCACGAACTTTACGTTATGTAAATTACAACTCAATAATACAATAAAAATTTTGTATGAATAAACGGAACCAAAAAAAGACCACAGATAAATCTGAAGGACATAGATAAAAGGAAATAATAAAGATCCATATAGCAATCAATTAAAAAGACAAAAAATCAATGAAAAGAAACAACACAAGCAAAAGTAGCTTCTTAGAGGAAAAACATTCAAAATGAATAAACTATTGGCAAAACTGATCAGGCAAAAGAGAAATTAAACAACACTAGGAATAACAAAAGAACATAGGCACAATTGAAACAGACAAAAGGAAGACGAAGACATGTGTGCAGACCAGGGAGAGTATGAGCAAAATTATACCAGAGTATTCATTGTACAGCAAGTAAATCCACTTGACTCCTCTAGGAAGAACAGTGAGATATAATGCTGTGAACATCAGTAAGAAATTATATACTTGAAGGGTATCAAGTTAAAGTCAATACGGCTTGTAGGGAAAGGATTCCCTATTTAATAAATGGTGCTGGGAAAATTGGCTAGCCATAAGTAGAAAGCTGAAACTGGATCCTTTCCTTACTCCTTATACGAAAATTAATTCAAGATGGATTAGAGACTTAAATGTTAGACCTAAAATTATAAAAACCCTAGAAGAAAACCTAGGTAATACCATTCAGGACATAGGCATGGGCAAGGACTTCAGGTCTAAAACACCAAAAGCAACCGCGACAAAAGCCAAAATTGACAAATGGAATCTAATTAAACTAAAGAGCTTCTGCACAGCAAAAGAAACTACCATCAAAGTGAACAGGCAACCTACAGAATGGGAGAAAATTTTTGCAATCTACTCATCTGACAAAGGGCTAACATCCAGAACCTACAAAGAACTCAAACAAATTTACAAGAAAAAAACAAACAACCCTGTCAAAAAGTGGGCAAAGGATATGAACAGACACTTCTCAAAAGAAGACATTCATCCAGCCAACAGACACATGAAAAAATGCTCATCATCACTCGCCATCAGAGCAATGCAAATCAAAACCACAATGAGATACCATCTCACACCAGTTAGAATGGCAATCATTAAAAAATCAGGAAACAACAGGTGTTGGAGAGGATGTGGAGAAATAGGAGCATTTTTACACTGTTGGTGGGATTGTAAACTAGTTCAACCATTGTGGAAAACAGTGTGACGACTCCTCAAGGATCTAGAACTAGAAATACCAGTTGACCCAGCCATCCCATTACAGTGGACATACCCAAAGGATTATAAGTCATGCTGCTATAAAGACACATGCACACATATGTTTATTGTGGCACTATTCACAATAGCAAAGACTTGGAATCAACCCAAATGTCCATCAGTGATAGACTGGATTAAGAAAATGTGGCACATATACACCATGGAATAATATGCAGCCATAAAAAGGGATGAGTTTGTGTCCTTTGTAGGGACATGGATGCAGTTGAAAACCATCATTCTCAGCAAACTATCGCAAGAACAGAAAATCAAACACCTCATGTTCTCACTCATAGGTGGGAATTGAACAATGAGATCACTTGGACACAGGAAGGGGAACATCACACACCGGGGCCTATTGTGGGGAGGGGGGAGGGGTAAGGGATAGCATTAGGAGATATACCTAATGTAAATGATGAGTTAATGGGTGCAGCACACCAACATGGCACATGTATACATATGTAACAAACCTGCATGTTGTGCACATGTACCCTAGAACTTAAAGTATAATAATAAAAAAACCAAAAAAATTTTTAAAATTAAGTCAATACAGGCCGGGTGCAGTAGCTCACTCCTATAACCCCAGTACTTTGGGAGGCCGAGGTGAGTGGATCACCTAAGGTCAGTTCGAGGCCAGCCTGTCCTATCGCTACTAACAAATACATATAAAAATTAGCCGGATGTGGTGGCGCATGTTTCTCCATAATAATCCCAGCTACTTGGAGGCTGAAGCAGGAGAATCACTTGAACCCGTGAGGCGGAGGTTGCAGTGAGCTAAGATCGTGCCACTGCACTCTAGTCTGCATCACAGAGCAAGAATCCTTCTCGGCCGGGCGCGGTGGCTCAAGCCTGTAATCCTAGCAGTTTGGGAGGCCGAGACGGGCGGATCACAAGGTCAGGAGATCGAGACCATCCTGGCTAATACGGTGAAACCCCGTCTCTACTAAAAAATACAAAAAACTAGCCGGGCGAGGTGGCGAGCGCCTGTAGTCCCCGCTACTCGGGAGGCTGAGCCAGGAGAATGGCCTAAACCCGGGAGGCGGAGCTTGCAGTGAGCAGAGATCCGGCCACTGCACTCCAGCCTGGGTGACAGAGCGAGACTCCGTCTCAAAAAAAAAAAAAGAATCCTTCTCAAAAAAATAAATTAATTAAAAGTCACTAGAAAAAAAATACAAAAGCTAAAATGTATTTAAAATATAGTAAATATGATGTCTTCAGTCTATGTACATCCCACCCATAAAATACTTCCTATAAGCAAACCAGACTCAATCATTAAATCCTAGGAAATTCCATGAGGCATTTGCCACAAATGAATTCTACGAATGGAAAGTGATGCTCAATTAGAACAACAATATGAAGCAGTGTATAGAAATTACATCCGAATTCAGGGCCCATCATGAAATGTGACTATAGAAACTCCACACTGCATATCCACCTGGATCAAGATTTTCCAAACAAGCCATTGCTTTTAAAAGAAAACCAATTCTAGTTTGTTATGCTCACTGGATGTTAACATTCATCTATCAAAACCACCAAGTACAAGAAGAATGTCATATCAGCACTTCATTCATTATCAGCACTTCATTCATTACCATTACTCAGCAACAAGCTGAGCCAACTAAACTGAAAATCCACTCACCCCTGAGAAGCAAGATCACCTTTCAACAGCTCCATAGCTCAGTCACATCCCAGTTCGCTTGTCTGGTGGAGAGGTTAGAGCTTCAAATTGTATGGCACTGACAGTATATCCAAAACCTTTACAGACGGGGTAAATTTTCATCATTAATAGCTAAATGGTTCCATTTCTACAATTCAGCTAATATTTGTTGAGGGTGTCCTCTGTACAATGCACTTTGGCCTCTGTATTGGGGAACAAATGACCCATGATTGAGACACAGTTCTACCTTTTAGGTTGCAGGGTACAAAAAAAATCTGGTACATAAATAAATGCTCAGATGCAAGGTAAATGGTGAGATGTCCGGCAGCTAACAAAGTTGGGTTGTGTTGAGGTGACCTGAGAAGGTTCCTGGGGAGAAGAGGAGGATTGCAATTCAAGAAATGGATCGGACAAGTGATCCATTTGATGATGGTATTCAAAGAATAGAAGACCATTTGAACAGAGGCTCAGAGGAAAGGAAGTGGGATTAGTGAATTAGGCTCGGGATTCAGTGGTGAAGAGGGAATTGAGGGGAAGGCGTGGAATATGAGAGATCTAGACACCAAGCTCAGATGAACGTTGGTCTCTAAGGAATGAAGAATCACTCAAAGGTTTCCAAGAGGAGTAGGGGAGCAGTGTGATCAGATGGTGTTTTTGGCAGATCTCTCTCCTGGCTCAGTGAGTGGGAAGGATGGGCGGGGAGGCGAGGGCTTCAGCAGGAACCCAGGCAGGCGGGAACACAAGCCAGGGCTAGAACAGTGAAGACAGAAACAAAGTGTTACCAGGACACACTTCAGCAGCAGAAACTCCTCTCCCGAGGCCCATCTCAGTCACTGCTTTCCAAAAAGTGATTCCCAAACAGTAATTTTGTCTGTTTATATCAAAATCACAACTTTGTAAGGTCTTTATTTCTTTTTGGACATACATAAAGTAATACCATCACATTTTCTCTCTCTTGTGTAGAGAATTCTCCCAACCCAGGTGTGCATATCATCCCAAAGTTAGGAGGCATCACTTGCTTTGAACAAACCCCACACTGAACAAATGAATACAGATATTTTACATGAAAGTCTTCAACAACACAATTCAAGTGCAAGACTAGAAACCCATTCTCCAAAGTTCAAAAACTGAGTTTGAACGTAAGCTCCTAGGTTTCTAAAGGTAGAAAGCGGCGGGCATAAAATCTCAAAGCTCACATTTCTGATAAATTCCAAAAGCTAATGAGTGTTGAGTCCCTTACCTCTGCTTCCTCAGGTCAGCTTTCTAGAATCCTAGCATGCAGAAAGTGCTTGGGGAGCTCCCAACTTTGTCATAAATGTGCTCGTGGCGGGAACAGCAATGCAATATAATTATAATTCAGACTTACTGGTGTGCAAAATTTATTTAAAGATTTTTATCAAAGAGCCTAACAGCACATTGAGTATCTTTGGAGCACTTCCTAATATTAGATATTTTACAATCTTTTCTGTAGATCACTCTTACAGTGAGTGACCTGGTGGAAAGGGGTCTGTCACTGCATTCCCATTTCATAAATAAGAACAGGTCTCACATCATATAATAAGGTAGATAGCAGCACTCTGCTGGAAGATTTGAGAGTAATCATCACCCTTAAACAAACACAAGCTTTATATCTCTATATTGTTATGGACTGAACTGTGTCCCTGCAAAATTCACATGCTGAAGTCCTAACACTGGTACCTCAAAATGTGGCTGTATTTGGAGACAGAGCCTTTAAAGAGGTAATTATGTTAAAAATGAGATGATTAGGGTGGGCTCTATTCCAATATGACTGGTTTCTTAAAGGAAGAGATTTGGGCATGGTGGCTTATGCCTGTAATCACAAAGCTTTGTGAGGCTGAGGCAGGAGAATCACTTGAACCCAGGAGCTCGAGGCTGCAGTGAGCCATGATTGCTACACTGGACTCCAGCCTAGGCGACAGCATGAGACCCTGTCTCTAAAAAAAAAAAAAAAAAAAGAAGAAGAAATTTAAACACAGACAAGTGGAGACACAAGGAGAACACAGCCATTTGGAAGCCAAAGGGAGAGGACTTAGAAGAAACCAACTCTGCAAATACCTTGATTTCAGATTTCCAGCCTCCAGGACTGTGAGAAAATAAATTTCTATTGTTTGAGCCATCCAGTCTGTGGAATTTTGCTATAGCAGTCCTAGTAAATTTTTTTTTTTTTTTGGAGTCTCACTCTGTTGCCCAGGCTGGAGTGCAGTGGCGTGATCTCAGCATACTGCAAGCTCCACCCCCCGGGTTCATGCCATTCTCCTGCCTCAGCCTCCCGGGTAGCTGGGACTACAGGCACCTGCCACCACGCCTGGCTAATTTTTTATGTATCTTTAGTAGAGACGGGGTTTCACCGTTAGCCAGGATGGTCTCGATCTCCTGACCTCATGATCCACCCACCTCGGCTTCCCAAAGTGCTGGGATTACAGGCATGAGCCATCGCGCTCGGCCGCAAACTTTTATATATGTCTAATATATATAAAATAAATTATTAAAATTATAATATATAAGTACATATTATATGTAATATATACAATTATATATAATTGCATATATTACATATATTACATATAATATAATTGCATATATTACATATAATAATTGCATATATTACATATAATATAATATTAATATACATATACTACATATATTATTTATAATACATAATTATATATAATATATAATTGTATATTATAATTATATATATAATTGCATATATTACATATAATATAATTGCATATATTACATATAATATAATATTAATATACATATACTACATATATTATTTATAATACATAATTATATATAATATATAATTGTATATTATAATTATATATAATTGTATACTGCTTTTTAAATTATATATTAGCAAACTATTTCTATATTATGTATTAGCAAAGTCATACATATAACTAATACACATACATAACTAATTATATTATATATAATATACAGTGTGTATATATATAATTTGTGTGTGTGTGTGTATATATATATGATTTTAGTGTGTATTTCAATAGACCATACAGATATAGTTTGGTGAAATGAAAAAAAAGAGCAAGAATAAGTGGTTTAATTGTTTGCCTGCTCTGTTATGGAAGGGCTTGGAATTGGAAGACCTTGGTCTGTCACCAACCAGACATGCGATCCTGGGAAAATCACTTAATCTCTCTAAGTTTCCATTTTCTTATAGGTTGACTAAGGCACTGTGAAACAAGGTGAGTATTTTTCAAACTGTGTGGAGCAGAATCCCAGGGTTTCTAGAAGATGCCCCAGGAAGTGCCTGAAACAGCAAGAGGAGTTGCACCTCTCCCTCTTTATTCCTTAGGGTTTTGCATCAAAACATAGGAATTTATCTTTAATGAGAGAG
Source organism: Theropithecus gelada (assembly GCF_003255815.1). Classification (NCBI taxonomy): domain Eukaryota; kingdom Metazoa; phylum Chordata; class Mammalia; order Primates; family Cercopithecidae; genus Theropithecus; species Theropithecus gelada. The sequence goes on from NC_037677.1 coordinate 14,044,048, forward strand.
CTTGAGAAAGAAAGATACTGCCAGCTGACCTTGAAGGCTACTCTGGCCCTAATGTTTTGTATACTTCTATTAGGCAGCAGACGCATCTCTACTTGTTAGTTCTGTGTTTGTGTCATATCCAAGTAATCATAACAAAAATGCAAGTTAGCCAACTGACTAGCGTTAGAAATATTTATCATACTGTTACCCAGGGTTTCTCAACCTCATCACCATTGAAATTCTGGTCTAGTTAACTTTTTGGTGTGGAAATTATCTTATGTGTTATAGAACATTTAGTAGCAACCTGGCTCTACCTACTACATCCCAGTAACACCATCACCAGCATCCCACTCTTGCCATATTTCCCTGCCTCCAGTCCCATCCTTCAATCCATTCCCCATGTCAGAAATGTGTCTTCAACAAGGTGACTGAACCTCTCTGTGGCATGAAATCTTAACTCCTGATCCCATTTAGGGGAAATATTACTTTTATTACATATAAACCCTATTGGTATCTGGTCCTGGCCACATTTCTAACCTCAAATTTCACCACCCCTCAACACAGACCTTCCTGTACTAAAATCCTTCATGTAAAATCCTGGAAGTTCTCTGGAATGCATCATATTCTCTCAAGCCTCTCTGTTCTTTCCCCGTATTCTTTCCTTTGCCTAGAAGGTCTTTCTTCTGCTAATGCCCATTCATCCTTCAAGACTGAGTTTAAACATTATCTTCTCCAACAAATTTCTGTTTTAATTCTTCTTCTTCTTTTTTTTTTTTTTTTTTTTTTGTGAGATGGAGTCTGGCTCTGTCACCCAGGCTGGAGTGCAGTGGCATGACCTCTACTCACTGCAACCTCTTTCTCCTGGGTTCAAACAATTCTCCTGCCTCGGCCTCCCGAGTAGCTGGGATTACAGGCACCCACCAACACACCTGGTTCATTTTTGTATTTTTAGTAGAGATAGGGTTTCACCATGTTGGCCAGGCTGGTCTCGAACTCCTGACCTCACGTGATCCACCCGCCTTGGCCTCCCAAAGTGCTGGGATTACAGGCGTGAGCCACCACATCCAGTCTCTCCAACAAATTTCATACTGCCCCATCAAGGCAGAATCAGCTGCTCCATCTTCACTACTCACTTATGGTGCTTTCCTCGGCTGCAGCTCTCATCGCAAAGCACCGTAATGATTTGTTTATCTGTCTGTGAGTGTCCCTGGTGCAAAGGCTGTGTCCTGTAGGTCCTCAATAAACATGTATTGAATGAATGAATGGTTCCATCTTCCACTGCTCAGTTTTACTCTTCAGGAAATGCATTAGTATACTGTGAAAACAATCAGGTAGAACTTAAAACACAGAATTACACTTACATTCGGCTCAAGAAAAGCATCCATGGCAAAGCCAAAATCAAAGGCACTTATTTAATTCCCACACACTGAAGAAGAGAAAAAATGCCTTTAAAAATAAGTATTGTGAGCACTTTCATTTTCGGCCCAAGGGAGAAAATATACTCATGAACTGGGATAGCACAGAATAAAGAAAGTGTTCATCTCTAGAATCACAGTAACGTCTGCATCATGTTAAAACTTGTATCATGGATTTATAGGGATGGGCTAAACTAAACTGTTGCCACTGAGATTAATGGACCATTTTTTCTAACAATGTGCTCTCAGTACTACTAAAGCTCAAGTAATAAAACCGCATGGTTGGAGCTCCACAAGGAAATTCCTACTGCAGATGGGCAGAACTGTAATCAAGTTCTGAACTGAAATAAACTTCATCATAATGTTCTGTACAATTTCTAAATGATAAAAGGGTTATTTTGTGATTAATAATAACAGACACTGTATTTTTTACCCTGGGAATGTTCGAAATAGCTATTAATGAACCCAAAGCATTTTCCATTATTATTAAATTGACTGATGTGGGTCACGAAGCAATAGATCAATGCTGAATTAATTCTGAAAGCCAACTTTTTACTGGGGATTAAGGGAAACTGCGCAATCACTGTGTACCTTATGTCATTTTCTTAAAGACAACAAAAGCAATGGAGTTTCCTACTATTCAAGTTCACCAGCCAAACCAGACCTATTAGGGTCAGTTTGGTGTGCACTGGAATTCTCATAGGCAAATAGCTGCTTCTAGGATATGCTCGTGATCAAAAGACACAGGAACATTTAACAATTAGCAGTCAAGTGAGTGGCAAAATAAACCATTTCAGCTTAAGTAGCTACTTCAACTAACAATGAATAACCCCCAATGCACAATGGACATGCAATCAATTGGGAGCTGGTAAATAACAAGCATGTTACTTTTTTTACATATAACATACAAGCATCAAACATTCCTGGTAAATAATATTTTGAAAACTGACAAAAACCTCTGACTCATTTCAGCTCCATTTCCAGTATGTATTTTCTTATAATTGCAAATAGAAAAATCTCAATAGTAAACTGTGTTTATCCACATTGCTATAAAGGAATACCTGAGACTGAGTAATTCATGAAGAGGTTTATTTGGCTCGTGGTTCTGCAGGCTATACAAGAAGCATCCTGCTGGCACCTGCCTCTGGTGAGGCCTCAGGAAGCTTCCACTCATGGCGGAAGGTGAAGGGGAGACAGGCACATCATATGATTAAAGGGAACAGGAGAGAGACACAATCGTTCAGAGAAAGAAAAGAAGAAAGAGCAACTCCCCCGTAACGCTTCCTTAAGGGAAAGACAGCCTTTCCCAGAGATCTCCCAGTGGACTTACTTCTAAGTGTCATTTTCCACATTGGTTCAAGGCCCTTATTAAACCAGGCCTTAGAAAAAATTAATCAGATTAGCTCAGATTTCTTTTCTGAGGCTGCACTGAGTGGTGAGGGGTCAGCTTCAATGACAACAGCAGGTAAAACGTTGCTTCCCTCTTCCGGCATCTCAATGAAGAGAGCTTGAACCCCTAGGACAGGACAGATCCACAGATAGAAGGAATTGGATCCCTAAATCACCACATGGTGCAAATGGTCCTGCTGGCCACAAACATCTACATTGGACCATTTTGTGAGCGAGAAACTTCTAGGAAATTATTAAGCTACTGAATCAACCGTAGTTATCTGTTGCAGCAGCTAAGGCTAGGGTCTTTATAGAGGTTTCATTTTTTGTTGTTTATTTTTCTTAGAGACAGGATCTCGTTCTGTTGTCCAGGCTGGAGCACAGTGGCATAGTCATAGCTCACTGTAGCCTCAAACTCCTGAGCTCAAGTAATTCTTCGGCCTCAGCCTCCTAAGTAGCTAGGACTAAAGGTGCACACCACCACACCCACCTAATTTTAAAATTTTATTTTTAGATACAGGGTTTCACTATGTCATCCAGGTTGGACTCAAACTCCCAGTCTCAAGTGATCCTCCCACCTTGGCCTCCCAAATTGCTGGGATTGCAGGGATAAGCCACCACATCCAGCCTTTATGAGGATTTTTGAAACAATGCAAATTTGTTGAGAATAACTGGATTCATATTCAGGAATCCAGGTAACATAAAAGCCCTGTATGTCAATTATAGTCATTGTATCCCAAAGAACTCATACTGGGTGTTGACATCTGTCTCCAGTTCTCCTCAGGAAAGAGCTTGTGAAATCCCCCAAGTGTGACCAAGCACTGGTTCCATGTCCCATGGCCATTCTGGAATATCTGACTCTCTTTTTTTTGGTTGTTTATTTTTGTTTTTGTTTTTGTTTTGAGACAGAGTCTTGCTTGTTGCCCAGGCTGGAGTGCAGTGGGGCAATCTTGGCTCACTGCAAACTCCACCTCCTGAGTTCAGGTGGTTCTCCTGCCTCAGCCTCCCGAGTAGCTGGGATTATAGGTGTGTGCCACAACCCCCAGCCAATTTTTGTATTTTCGGTAAAGATGGGGTTTCACCATGTTGGCCAGGTTGGTCTCAAACTCCTGACCTCAAGTGATCTGCCGGCCCCGGCCTTGGCCTCCCAAAGTGCTGGGATTACAGGTGTGAGCCACTGCACCCAACCTGGAATATCTGCCTCTTGATTCAAGGAGTTCCCTGTGTGCTTTGCTTGATGGCTGCAGGTTGTGTATGGATTTCTACTGAAGTGCCTGCTTGCTCTCTCTCTCTGTCTTTGTTTTTTTGTTTTGTTTTGTTTTGTTTTGTTTTTTTGGAGACAGGGTCTTGCTCTGTCACCTAGGCAGGAATAATACAATGGCATAATCATAGCTAACTGCAGCTTTGACTTCACAGGCCCAAGTGGTCCTCCCACCTTAGCCACCCAAGTAGCTGGGAATATAAGCATGTGCCACCACACCCGGCTTAGTTTTTTAATTTTTTTCTGGAGACAGGATCTCACTGTGTTGCCCAGGTTGGTCTCAAACTCTTGGACTCAAGTGATCCGCCCACCTCAGCCTCCCAAAGGGCTGGGATGACAGGCGTGAGCCACAGCACCTGACCTGCTTTCCTCTAGTACTCTTGCCAAATTCTGACCACAAGCCCACACGACTGCAGTTATTATCTCTCTAACCAGATGATGTAATGCGAATGCACGCTTGCTCCCTCTGTCTCATCAGCTTCTGCCCTGTGGTTACTGGTGAGGGACAGAGAGGGGAGCAGAGCTGGTGGGGACCAGGGCAGGGGATGGTTAACATCATTTTATGGAGAAGATGAGCTTCTTGCTTAAAGTTGGAAACTAAAACTGCTTCTCCAATTTTTGCAGCATTGACCGTTTAACACTATCAAGCATTCTTCCTGCAGCAGTCATTTGAGATGATTATTATTTATTCACCCAGCATTGTCTAATTTATGCTTGCATGAGAAGAAAGCATTTTTTAATATTCTACGGCATATAGAGATTAAAGTTTATGTAAGGCCAAAATGTGGAGTTTGGAGAACACACTTCTTGAAAATCGAATTAAAGCATTCAAGGACATTTTCCTCAGTCTTAGTGAGACAATATTCCAAAAAGAACAGGCACAGAAATGATTTTTAACCTTTCAAAAGCATTGGAGTAAATGAAAATTCTTCAAAGCAAAATGAGTATGTGACTCCCTTCTTGACTGTATTCCTGTATCAAAACCAAGGCTTGGAGGGGAGTGGAAGGGGAGAGGTTTGGAATGCACCAATTTTGATTCAATTGGTTGAGAAACGTTTTGTGAAATAAATGGAGTTTTCGGAGTTTAGGTAATGACCCCAGAGAAAAAATTGAGCGCACCAAGGTTGAAGGCAGTGACGGGAGAGTAGGCTGTCCTGACCCAGGCAAAGCTCTGAAATGAAACAGAATGAATAAATGTAAAAGTTCATTTGATCTTCTCTCGTCCATTCAATCAGAAGCTTGGATTCAGAGCTAGACACAAACACCTTTTTACTGCGTCTACAAAATCTGTCTTGTGCCAAAATCCTGACTCGCACCATGATTTGCCACAAAATGTTTATCTCTCTAGCAACAAAATATAGCAACAAGATAAATGAACAAGGCACAGATTTTCTACTAAGCTGTCATCATTCAGCTAGTTCATACTCCTCTCCTAAAGTTGAATTAGAAGACGATAGTCACCTTCATTTGTGAAAATTGAATAAGGGAAATTTAGGGGGGGAAAAAGGCAGAGAATTTTGTTTGCTTTGGTTCCAAGAGGAACCAGGCAGAGAAAAAAATGTAATTTGTGCCAAAAACATAAGTTCTCCAGAAGAACAAACTTCACTATCTAAAGCAACTCACTCCCCCAGAAGTTTCCCTCATTTGCCATAATTATCCTGCTTAAGGACTTGAAGAGTATGTCATCATGGGATGTGAGAAAGAAGCTTGCAAGGTTTCTATTTCAACCACCTTATTTTACAGAGAAGGAACCAAAGGTCCAGAGAAAACCTGTGACTTTCCCAAGATTCAGTCAGGGATTCTGAATCGCCTGAGCCAGGCTTGTAACTCAGGGTATTCCCACTGCAGGAAACTTTGCACTCGTGGAAAGATGTTCTCCAGTCACAAAAAAAATAGCCTCTTGCCATCTGTCGGACATTTCATAAACAGTGCACTTCTAACTAGGGAAAAGAATAGGCAAGGTCATAGGCATTGGAACAAGTTGTCTGAAAGATACTTGCTTTTTCTGGATAAAGTCTTGCCCTCAGTTCACTCGTTAGGAATTTAATTAGTAAATCTACCTCTGAAAACACCATTCAGCTCTCTTAAGCAAAATGCAAATGTGCACCAAGTTTCATTTTTATCTCATGAACTGAAGCATATTCTCCCAATCTGTCAGAAGAATGTATGTGCTTTGGGAGGCCGAGGTGGGAGGATAGCTTGAGCTTTCGACGTCAAAGCTCCAGTGAGCCAGGATTGCACCACTGCTCTCCAGCCTGGGAGACAGAGCAGGATCCTGTCTCAAAAAAAAAAAAAAAGAAAGAAAAAAAGAAAAGAAAAGAAAAAGAATTTGGGAAGTCTGATAAAGATGGAAGTAATAAACACTGGGGATTCAAAAAGTGAAGAGGGTGGGAAGGGGAAAGGGTTGAAAAATTACCTATTGGGTACAATATTCACTATTTGAGAGATGAGTTCACTAGCAGCCCAGTTCTCACCATATGCAATATACCCATGTAACAAGTATGCACACGTATCCCCGGAATCTAAAATAAAATTACATTTTTAAAACTAGATTAAAAAGAAAGAATTTGTGGCCAGGCATGGTGGCTCACATCTGAAATCCCAGCACTTTGGGAGGCCAAGGCGGATGGATCACTTGAGGTCAGGCATTCGAGACCAGCCTGGCCAACATGGTGAAACCCCGTCTCTTCTAAAAATACAAAAATTAGCTGGACGTGGTAGCACACACCTGTAATCCCAGCTACCTGCGTGGCTGAGGCACAAGAATTGCTTGAACCCATGAGGCGGAGGTTGCAGTGAGCTGAGATCATACCGCTGCACTCCAGCCTGGGTGACAGTGAGACTCAAGAAAGAAGGGAAGGGAAGGGAAGGGAAGGGGAGGGGAGGGGAGGGAAGGGGAGAGGAGGGGATTTGTGAAATCTGAACCACTCCCTTCAGAGGCCATTGAGATATTGTAAATGGGACCTATCCATTAATGCCATTGTGTCTCTAATGCCATTGGTAATGTTATATGCACAAAAGCTGTGGTCCGTAGCATAAAACTGCCTTTAATTTTCTACTTCCACATAGTTATTAATTATGTAGCCTAACAACATGCAAATTAGCAATGGTGAGTGCGGGGAGGGGAAATGTGGTTAGAAATTCTGCAAAACTCATGGGGAAGGAAAAAAAAGAGGAAAAGGCTTATTTTAATAGAGTTTACATATTGGAATTAGCTGCATCTACTGAACAAATATTTATGAAAACATAATCAAGAATTTTTCAAACTTCCTGCTTCCTCTTTAACATTCACTTCCAATATTTTCATAATCAGTTTAGCATTACACTCATTTTTCTACCTTGGCTCTTGTTTTTAAACCATCTGAATTTACATAAAGCAAAAACAGATTAATATTGGCAAATTTTTATATTTGTGAGTTAAAATAACAAAAATCACTATTTTAATAAAAGCTGCAAAAGGCAGGCATTGTGTGGACTTCATTATGGAAACATTCTAAAGCAAGGCAAAGATTTACAAAAGATAATATTAGGAGCAGAATGCATCTGCCGTCTCTTTCCATTCCAGAAAGATTAATAATAGACCTGTGATAATAGAGAGACTTTAGGGTTTTGCTTGTTTTAAACACTACAATTCCTTCCCAACTGCTGTCAAAAATATACTGTTCTCTTCCTATATTCACTTCTCCACTCTACTGCTTGTCTTTTTCTCTGCACCAGCAAAAGCATATTATTATTATTAATAAGGGAAGAAGAAATTAATGGAAATTGAGAATGAAAGAGGGAAAGAAGGAAGAAGAGGGGAAACCTTAAAACTAAGGGACTCTGTATAATTAGCCTTCAACCTTCCATTTAATTTGCTCATCTATTGTAACAGTGAGTGGCCCATCATCCTAAGCAGTCACCCTAAAACAATCATTTTGTGATTGATGTATTAATAGGTGATCTCGATTGACCATGTAAATTGGGCCTAGAAACACATCTACTGAGCTAAAAAGAGTTCTGGACTTATGTACGTATGAGTCCATAAGGAATACTCAGTTCCACTTGGCAACATTAAATGGAAAAACAAAATTATTAAAAGGTCAGCAATCAGGCAAATAAACATCAGGAATTTTGACTTTCCTAGCCAACCACTTAACTTATTCCCTCCCTTCTTAAATACAGAAATTTTATGTAAAATAAACAGTCAGCTTGGCTCGGCCCTTGGAGACTTTGTTTCTTGAGGAGCACTTTGGTACCAACTACATATGAAATATTTTTTCCAATCAGAAGGTTAACAAACTGTACCTCAGGATCCTCCTTTTTCTCTAGATTTAATGTTCTGCATGTTTAATTTTTACACTAATCCCATTCATTGAGTACACACATCCAGCCTTTACTCCTTCTCTCTGAGGATTATTTCTAGCCTTCCCCTCTCACTACCTATACCAGTGTTCTCCACTCACTACCTATACCAGTGCTCTCAATCAGGGTAGTTTTGCACCCCAGGAGACATTTGGCAATGTCTGGAGACACTTTTGATTGTCACAGCTGTTGGCGAGGGTGCTGCTGAGATCTAAGGGATAGAGACCAGGAATGCTGCTCAATAGCCTATAATACATCCTATCCTATACTATCATATATCCTGTAATACACCCTATCCTATTATATATCACATCCTATAGTACACCCTATAATATCATATCATACCACATCCTATAATATATCCTATAATGTTGTATTATATCGTATCAATCCTATAATACATCCCATTCTATCATACCATATTACATCCTATAATACACCCTATTCTATCGTATCTTATCATATCATATTGTATCCTATAATATATTCTATATCATATGATATCATATCACATCCTGTAATACATTCTATAATATCATACCATATCACCTCCTATAATATATCCCCTAATACATGACAGCTCCACAACAGAGAATCATCTGGTCCAAAATGTCAATAGCACCAATGCTGAGAAACCTGACTCACACAGCATTGTTCATCCAGGCTTTGAGACTGGTAAATCGGATGGGAAACCCTACCTTGGCTTTCCCAGCAGCCATCCACATGCAGACTAGATCCGGATCTTCCTTTTCATCAGCTTATGGAGGGACCTTAAACCCATGAGACTGGATGACTTCTTCTGGAAAACGAGTATAGATCATAATTTTTTAAATTGTTTCAGAGGTCAAAGGACTATGACCTGAGCTCTTCCAACATGTAGGGGCTGAAGAGGGGAGGCAGAACCAGCAAAGGAGGTAAGAAGGGGAGGACAGACAGGCGGGAGGAGAACCAGGGCTAGGGTGTCCTGGAAGCCAGTGTTTCAGCAGAGTCAACGAAAACAATGCCCAGTAAGTCAGCAAGGCAGGGCTGGATTAGTAGCCAGTGGAGCCTGGGGTGACTTTGGTAAGAGCTGTTCTGTGAGGCAGCAGTAGCAAAAGCCTGGTTGGAAAATATTCAAGAGAGAACCAGGGAGAGAACTGGGAGGCACATAGACAACTCTGTCAACAAGAATGCCCCCTAGGTGCCCCCAGCTTCTATTCCCCAAGTTCTCTTTGCTTACCCTTGGTGATATTAGAAGACACTTTCTCTCCATTGGGTATTTCAGGTGTATCTCCCATAGACAGCATCTTTGAGTTGGCCTGACACTTGAAGCAGCTCTTTCCAATTGCTGCAAAGAAAAAGGTATTTTTTTAAGTCCTGCTATGACCTCATAGTTTGGAAAATCGCTCCAGATTCAATATCAACCTTCATGCTAAATCCCCTTGCACTGGTCAAGTGGCCTCAATATCTGTCCTGTGGACTCATATCTGCACTCTGCCTCTCTGTCTTGGAACCACATTTCGTGTGTACTCTCTGCCTACATTTCTGTTTTCATTTTTATCCTAAATTTTTGTCTCTTGGATTGACCCCCAACTCCTGACTCTACAACCTGTAGGCGAATCCAACCCCATCCCTGTGCCCAGGGCAGGCTTCAAGACACCCCAGCCCAAGGCAGCATTTCAAGTTCCTTTACTTCTCATTTTAGATTAATTGTACCTGCTTTTCTCTTATTTATATCATCTTGCTTTATATTTACTTTTACAGTGTTTGCATTTGTGTGTATGTGTGTTTATAGACTAGATAGTTTGCTTTCCTTCCACAATGGTTCAGAAGGTGGTTCTGCTTTTAATTCTTATGGTGCTGATATGGTTTGGCTATGTCCCCACTCAAATCTCAACTTGAATTGTATCTCCAGAACTCCCACGCATTGGGTAGGTAGAATTCTATGCAGGGGGAGGTAATAGAATCATGGGGGCCAGTCCTTCCCATGCTATTCTCATGATAGGGAATAAGGCTCACGAGATCTGATGGGTTTATCAGGGGTTTCCACTTTTGCTTCTCTCTCATTTTTCTCTTGCTGCCACTATGTAAGAAGTGCCTTGCATCTCCTGCCATGGTTCTGAGGCCTCCCCAGCCATGTGGAACTGTAAGTCCAATTAACTCTCTTTTTATTCCCAGTTTCAGGTATGTCTTTATCAACAACACGAAAACGAACTAATACAGATGGCAACCAAGTTTCCAAGGTCCTAAACATGTATTTAATTATCAACAGCAATGACAAAGCAATTTTTTTTCTCTTTATAGAAGATAAAAAACTTGAAACTTTTGATTCACTCATCATCAATCACAACTTTTATCAATGTCATTTGGGTGTACAAAGGTCATATTTTATGAAATGTAGACCATCTCTTTATAATATCTTTGTATGTAAAACTCTTATCAGGAATTAGCTATAATAGTTCACCTTACAGTCCTTTTCCAAAGCAAGTTCTTAATTTTCTTTTATTTCTCATTGCTCTAGAAAATGTTTTTGACTAGTGCATCTAGAAAGGTTGTGGATATTTCCTGGTTCCTGGAGGTTTTTCATTGAAATTTTTACTGCGATAACTGTAGAGTCGCATGCAGTTTTAAGAAATAATACAGGCTGGGCGCAGTGGCTCATGCCGTAATCCTAGCACTTTGGGAGGCTAAGGCAGGTGGATGACCTGAGGTCAAGAGTTCACCAGCCTGGTCAACACGGCAAAATCCCATCTTTACTAAAAATACAAAAATTAGCTGGACCTGGTGGTGGGTGCCCGTAATCCCAGCTACTCAGGAGGCTGAGGTAGGAGAATCACCTGAATTCAGGAGGCGGCGGTTGCAGTGAGCTGAGATTATGCCACTACACCCCAGCCTGGGCAACAGAGCAAAAACTCTGTCTCAAAAAGAAAAAGAAAAGAAAAGAAAGAAATAATACAGAGTAATCCTGTATTATCTGTTTCCCCCAGTGGCAAGATTTTGCAAAAGTTATACCACAATATCACCACCAGAATATTTATGTTAATAGAATCCACCAGTCTTATCCAAATTTTCTTAGTTTTACTTGTACCCCTGTGTTGGGAAGATGTAAGCACATGCACACTCAATACAATTTTATCACATGTGTAGATTTGTGTAGCCCCCACCACAATCAAAATATTGAAAAGCTCAATCACTGCAAGGATAACTTGTGTCACCTTTTTATAATCACCAAAAGAAAAAGGTATTGTGGTTTTAATTTGCATTTCCCTGATGGCTAATCTCCCTCTACACCCTGTGTGGTAGTTAATTTGATGTGTCAGTTTGACTGGATGGCAGGCTGCTCAGCTGTCTGGTTAAACATTATTTCTGGGTGTGTCTGTGAGGGTGTTTCCAGAAGAGATGAGCATTTGAAGTAGACTAAGTAAAGCTGATTGACCTCCCCAATATAGGTGGACATCATCCAATAGGCTGAGGGCTTGAATAGCACAAAAATGTGGAGAAAGAGTTTTCCCTTGCCCTTTGCCTGAACTGGGATGGGACACTGACCTGTGGTGCTTCTGGTCCTCAGGTCTTTAGACCCAGACTGGAATCTGTGCCATTGGCTCTCAGAAGCTCAGATTTTTAGGCTGGGCCCTATGGCTCATGTCTGTAATCCCAGCACTTTGGGAAGCCAAGATGGGTGGATCACTTGAGGTCAGGAGTTTGAGACCAGCCTGGTCAACATGGTGAAACCCCCATCTCTACAAAAATACAAAAAAAAATTAGCCTGGCATCATGCTGGCACGTGCCCGTAGTCCCAGCTACTCAAAAGGCTGAGGCAGTAGAATTAATTGAACCCGGGAGGCAAAGGTTGCACAGAGCCGAGATGGTGCCACTGCACTCCAGCCTGGATGACAGAGAGACTCCATCTCAAAAAAGAAAACAAAAACAAAAACAAACAAACAAACAAAAAACGAAGAAGGACTTTTTTTTTTTTTTTTTTTTTTTTTGAGATGGAGTGCAGTTGGGTGATCTTGGCTCACTGCAAGCTCCACCTCCCAGTTTTACACTATTCTCCTGCCTCAGCCTCCCAATTAGCTGGGACTACAGGTGCCCGCCACCACACCCGGCTAATTTTTTGTATTCTTAGTAAAGACTGGGTTTCACTGGGTTAGCCAGGACGGTCTCGATCTCCTGATCTCGTGATCCACCCGCCTCAGCCTCCCAAAGTGCTGGGATTACAGGCATGAACTACCACACCCGGCCGAAGCTAGGACTTTTAACCTACGCCAACAGCTTTCTTGGGTTTTCAGCTTGCAGAGAGTAGGGACTAATCAAGTGAGCTATTACCTTATAATAAATTTTTTTCTCTCTCTCTCTTTGGCTCTCTCTCTCTGTGTGTGTGTGTGTGTGTATCTCTCTCTGTCTCTCTATCTCTGTCTCTGTATCTCCGGGGCTCTCTCCTCTCTTTCTCTCTAACATTCTCTCTCTCTCTCTCTCTCTCTCTCTCTGCCCCCCCTTCTTTCTCTCTGTGTGCCTCTCTCAGTCTCTCTATCCCTCTGTCTCTGTATCTCTGGGCTCTCCCCTCTCTTTCTCTCTAGCATTCTCCCACTCTCTCTCTCTCTCGCTCTGTGTGTGTGTGTGTATGTGTGTGTATCTGTGTGTCTGTGTGTTTATTCTGTTTCTTTGGTGAACCCTGACTAATACACTTTGCTCCTAACCCCTGGCATCCACTAATCTCTCCATTTCTTAAATGTATACATTTTTAAAATGTTATACAAATGGAATCTTAGAACCTTTGGAGATTGGCTTTTTTCACTCAGCATAATTCCCTGAAGACTCATCCACATTACTGAGTGCATAAATAATGTGCTTATTTTTATTGCTGATTAATATTCCACCATATGGATATAGCATGATTTGTTTAACGATTCATTTGTTGAAGGACATCAGGGCTTTTTCCAGCTTTGGGCTACTACAAATAATGCTGCTATGAACATTGGTGTACAAGTTTTTATGTGAACATAAGTTTTCATTTCTGGGAGATAAATGCCCAAGAGTGCAATTGCTAGGTCACAGGTAATTATATCTTTAAGATTTTTTTTAAGAAACTGTCAAGCTGTTTTCCAAATGACTGTACCATTTGACATTCCCACCAACAATGTATGAGTGATCCAGTTTTCCCACATCTTTGCCAACATTTGACATTGTCACTATTTTTTATTTTAGCCATTCTAATAAATGTGTAGTGATACATCATTGTGGTTTTAATTTGCATTTCCCTGATGGCTAATAATGTTGGTCATCTTTTTATGGGCTTATTTTTCTGCTGTGTATTGACTTTGGTGAAATATATTTTGCCCATTTTCTAATTGGATTGTCTTGAGTTTTTTTACTATTGAGCTTTGAGAGTTCTCTATGTATTCTAGATACTATTCCTTTGTCAGACCTGTGGTTTGCAAATATCTTCCGTCAGCCCGCGGTTTGTCTTTTTACCCTCTTCACATAGACTTTCACAGAGTAAACATTTTTAATTTTGATGCAGCACAACATCAAATTTCCCTTGTATGGATTGTGCTTTGGTGTGGTATCTATAGGGTCTTTGCCTAGCCCTGAGTTCCAAAGACTGCCTTTGCTGTTCTCTAAAACTCTTAGAGTTTTACCTTTTACATTTAAGTGTGTGATCCATTTTGAGTTAATTTTTGCATAAAGTGTAGGGTTTAGGTCAAGATTTATATTTTGCCTATGATGTCCAATTGCTACTAAACCATGTGTTTGGGCTGTTGAGTTGCTCCATTTTACAGAGAAGTCTTTCTCTGACATCATTCATGATTCACAAGTTGTTTGTATGCACAAGGCATGCATATTTCAGCTACAGCACAGTCTATAGTACCGTAACAAGGTATTATGGGTTCAGACAAGGCAGAAGTCTATTTCTCGTATATGCAAAAGTCCAGAAGAAGCAATCAAGACTTGCTAGGAAACTCAGCAACACAGAGTGACCCAGGGACCCATGGCCCTTTCGTGTTTAGCCCCACCATCTCCTTGGGTACTGATCGCCTAACTGCCTAGGCTCACATCCTCACATTCCAATCTGAGGGAACAAATGAGAGCACCCACCCAAGCAGCTTCATCTTGAAGAGAATGACTTGAAGTTCCACACATCATTTCTCTCCCATTCCACTAGCCTGCACTTAGTCATACGGCCACACCCAAGCCCCAGCAAGCCTGTGAAATGCAATCTTCAGCTGGGAGGCCATTTGCCCAGATAAAAGTTTCTGTCACTAAAAGGAAGAAGGGGAGAATGAATACTGAGAGACAGTTAACAGACTCTGCCCCACCATGTCTCCATATTCCCCTTCAAAGTTCTCTGTAGAGGGTGAAGTATTCTTCTGGTATTTACTGTTTTAATGTTTTCCTATTATTGATGTTAAATGTGTTCTGTTTTACCAGTAAGTCTATCACCCGTACATTGACTGCACCCCTGATAACTGCCCTCTGTAACTAGTATTTTCTCTCTTATATTTTCATCCTTTGACCTTTTTCCTATTTGTTCTCCTAACATTCTTCAAGTTTGCTTTCTATGTCACCGGTTTGATTTTCCTCCATTACCAATCTATTCGCTGCCTCCATTGAATTTCTTGTTTCTTCTCTTTCTCAGAGAAATACAGCTACTTCAAACATTCATTTTTTTAAAACGTATAGGTGGATGCTTATTCCATGTTACTTTCATTTATAGGGAGATACCAATTTCGGAGTACTTGCTCTAGAAAACGCTGATAGTGATATGAACTATCATTTGATGTCAAGCTCCAATAGAAGTCAAGCTTGATGGTGTCTCAAATTCACAAAGCAACTCTTAGTCCAAAGTCGAAGAAAAATATAAAGAAAATTAAGTCACTACAAACTGATTTTGCTGGGGGAAAGGAGGCTTTGTTTTTGTCTCTCTTATTTTCTACTGTAACTTGGAAGGTAGATGCTCTGCTGTGAATCCCAGCAGAATGGCCACCTTACAGAGAATGGTTCAGCAGACTCCCTGCTAGAAGCCTGCCTCATCTCTATATGAAACAGATAGATCCCCAAAGGAAGGCCTCTCTGCCATCCAGGTCTCTGATTTATGTAGCAATCATATTAGAATCAAGCAAGGAGGTCTAATACATAGTTGAGAGCCAGTGCGGTGACACACACCTGTAGTCTCAGCTACTTCGGAAGCTGAGACAGGAGGATCACTTGAGCCCAGGAATTTGAGACCAGCCTGGGCAACATAGCAAGAAGAAATCTCTACCAAAACAAAAATTGTTTTTAATTAGCCAGGCATGGTGGCATGTATAATCCCAGCTACTCAGAAGGCTGATGCAAGAGGATCACTTGGACCCAGGAGGTTGAGGCTGCACTGAGCCACGATCGAGTGAGCCACTGCACTCTAGCCTGGGTGACAGAGCAAGACACTGTCTCTAAATAAATAGATAAATAAATAAATAAATAAATAAATAAATAAATAAATAAAACAAAACAGTTGGGATCTTAAGCCTACTGGTTCACAGAGTTCAAGAAAAGCTGAAGAATTGGACGTCCTGAAGTCCACTCAGCCCATTTCCTTTTACTGCTTGGGCCTGGATGAGGACCCTTGTACCTTTCCACGGCAGGAGTTCTCAGTCAGCCACGGCGGGTGCCCCTCCTCCTCTTACATTTCAGAGAGCCACAGCTCTCTCTGGAGTAGGGTCATTATTGTGTCTGGTTTTTGTTTTGTTTCATTTCGTTTTGTTCTTTGCATTCTAAGCCCATTGGACGATGTTTAGCAGAAATTTCTTTAGGTTTCTGTTACGTGTACATATCAGAGACACTGATAGAGATAAAGAGAGAGAGAGGCTGGGAGGGATGGAGGAAGAGACAGGAGAACTGGTTATTTTAAAAGGTATTCACAAATGGGGGAGTTATACCTATGTTTTTAGGCTGCCCATTTACACAAACGCACTGCCCTGCTACTTAAAATGTTTAAGTGTCCCCAAACTACAGTAAATCAATGGTCACCTACAGTCGAATCAGGAGACGATCTGTTTCCATTGCACTTCCTTCCCAGGCCCCAGGTTTTGCAGACTCCAAAACAGGCAGTACACATTCCCTGGGGGTAGCACATCCTGTATGGCTCACCCATCAGCCAGCAGCGTTGCCGGTTCCGGACTCCAGGCTTGAGGTGGGCGGCAGGCATCCCCTCGGACCCAGGTTGCAAAGAAACTTAGCCGATGTGGTGTGTTTTTCTCCCCTAATGTTAAAACCAGGCTCAAGAATGGTCCAAAATAAGCAATTTGCTGTCATTAGATATTTCCCTTATGCCACAAAAAGAATTCACGCACCAGACCTATACCGTCAGGAATCCCGAGACATCTCACATTCAACCCAAACAGCCGGTTGCTGCCCATAAGGGCCGTTCAGCACCTTCGAGTCACTCATGAATTTCTTTAGTTATTCAGGAATCAAGCCGCTTTGAGAACTTTGGGTCTCTACTATGGCACGGAGCCAAGTATTGCGTTACAAGTGTGAAAATTTATCACAGCAATTAGGCAGGGAAGAGAGGTGTCAGGTTCAGGGTTCCTGGAGCAGCGTTGGGTTACCACACATGGATTACACAGAATATTGTAGTCAGCTTAGTGAAGGCCGGATTGGGACCTCCAATGCCTACATTTTAATTTCCATAGTGGCTTTTAAACCCAAAACTGCTGTTCTCTAAACAACAATGACCAAAATCAATACAGTTTTAATACACATTGGAGTTACCTGGATGTTTTCTCTGTTGCATTTTATTGAAAGGAATCTGACAGTGGTCATTTTCAATCATGCAAAACAGATACTGAGCTCAAAATACAGCAGTCCGAAATGTTTTTAATCCCTTTACAACGCAGACAACACATCTACCTAAGCACATTCTCTTCTTTCACTTCTAGAAAGGCACACGCTGTGGGATCAGGTGCTAAACCATTCAGGAAGGGCAATAGAAGTTCAGCGAAGGAAGAAGTCTCCGGAGCACGGTAATGGAAAAGCTTTAGGAGGAACTCAGGCCTTGAGTGGGACTCTGAGAGATAAGCGGGCTATAGAGAGGTGGCTGGGAAGGACAAGACACAGTGGTTGCAGGAATGGCACGCCTGAAGGCATGGGAATCAATAATTCCATAAACTAGATGGAGGGTGCTGCTCTAGGTTCTATGGGATAAAGAAAGACAATAGTGTCTGTCCTTAAGGAGTATGAAACCTGGTTGGAAAATACACAGAGTGAGTTAAGGATGCGTTCCAGAATGAGAGGTGGCTGTACAAAGCACTTCAACAAGGGGGTTGCCAGGAGCAGAGATGGGATATGAGGATGGCTGAGGGCTGAGAGATCTGCACCAGGGAGCTTAGTGAGAAACAGAGTGGGAGGGAGTCAGGGCTCAGGGACAGGCAGCCACAAAGCCAGACCAGGCTTGAATGTAGCAAGGAAGAAGGAATCTGTGTGCATTCATGATCTAAGAGTCAGTGAAACAGAGGTAGAGCTTGTTTACCATAGAAGAACACCTTAACATTAATGTAATTACTTCAATCCCATTGTTTCATCTGGTACCCACAGCTACAGTGTAAGGAAGGTAGAGTAAATATTAAACCAGTTTAAAGGTAAAGAAGTCAAGTATCAGATTTATCTGTAACACAACTGCTAGGATCCTTGATTTCCAGTCGTATTCTTGAAGGCCAGTGTTCTTTCTACTCTTGCTTATGTCAGTGAGACAGATTTGGATTTACTTAGCTTTTATAAAGGACCTCCTGTCTGTGTGACCTGTTCAACTTATGATTTTTTACGTTTTGATGGATTTATTGGAATATTAAATGTGTTCTCAACTGACAGTGGGTCTATTGGGAAGGAACCACATCATAAGTCAAGGAGCCTTTGCATGATCCCCAGGCTCTGATATGGTTTGGCTGTGTCCCCACCCAAATCTCATCTTGAATTGTAGCTTCCATAATTCCTACATGTTGTGGGAGGGACCCTGTGGGAGGTAACTGAATCATAGGGGGGTTTCCCTTATACCATTCTCATGGTAGTGAATAAGGCTCATGAGATCTGATGGTTTTATAAAGGGTTTCCCTTTTCATTTGGCTCTTACTCTCTCTTGCCTGCTGCCATGTAAGACGTCACTTTCATCTTCAGCCATGATTGTGAGGCCTCCCCAGCCATGTGAAACTGTGAATTCATTAAACCTCTTGTTTTTTATAAATTACCCAGTCTCAGGTATGTCTTTATTAGCAGCTTGAAAATGGGCTAATACAGGCTCCAATAGCACTTAGTAGGTGTCATTCAGAAGTAATGCAATGAGGGACTGGATTAAGTTGATCACAACGAGAAGAATGAAGAGGAAAGGGATAAATGCAAGAGAATAATCACTAAGATATGAAGACTGATTAGTCATTGAGGGTTAGGCACTTTTGCCTTCATGGGCCCCTTCCTCCACAAACAGAAAGAAAGAAAAAAATGAATATTGTGTATATATTTTATTACTACAAAGATGAATATATTAATATTACATATTAGGAAAAAACCTAAATTGTTTAATTTATATTTTAAAAGAAATTAAAACATTTTTATGGGCCCCTAAAACTATCCCCAGCTCTAGGCACTATGCTTACTATGAATAAATCAGTCCTGCAATTGCAAAGATATGGAACCAATCTAAGTGCCCACTGACCAATGACTGGGTAAAGAAAATGTGGCATATATACACCCTGGAATACTACTTATCCATTCAAAGGAATGAAATAATGTCTTTTGCAACAACTTGGATACAGCTAGAGGCTATTATTCTAAGTGAAGTAACTCAGGAATAGAAAACCAAATGCTATATGTTCTCAGGGTTGGGGGGGGGGGGGTGAGGGATGAAAGACTACATGTTAGGTAAAGTGTACACTGCTTGAGTGACAGGTGCACTAAAATCTCAAAATTCACCACAATAGAATTCATCCATGTAACCAAAAACCACATGTATCCCAAAAACTTTTGAAATAAAAATAAATAAATAAATATAGGGAAGATTAGAGTTTTGAATGACTGCAAATTTCTAACAAGAGAACCTGGAAGAATGGTAACACCTCCAAAAGAATTGAAGAAGTAAAGAAGTGCCAGACTATTCAGGAAGTGCTACAGAAGTTCAGCAAAGGAAGATGTCCCAGGGGCACAGTAGCGGAAAAGAAGATAGATTAATTTGAAGATGAAGTTAATAATTTTGATGTTGGACTTATGGAACTTGAAGTGACTAAAGAAATCCAGATGAAGAGGGCCAGTAAGTAATTTGAAATACAGCCTCTAGGTTAGGCATGTTTGGAAGTCAATAGTGTAAAGTGAAACCATGAACGTGAATGATTTCCCCAACCAAGTGGATTACAGCAGGAGGCCCTGGAAAGTAAGACCCAGGCTTATGAGATGCCCCATGGCTAAAGAGATGGAAGAGGAAAAGGAAGCAGCGGCATCTGGAGAAATGGAGTTCCCTGTGTCCGGAGGGGTTGGTGGTGGTGTGACTGGGACTGTGGCTAGACTTTGTTCGCAAAATGGAATTATTATTATTTGTTGTTGTTGTTGTTGTTGTTGTTATGGAGTCTCACTCTGTCACCCAGGCTGGAGTGCAGTGGCACTATATTGGCTCACTGCAACCTCCCCCTCCCAGGCTCAAGAAAGTCTCCTGCCTTAGTCTCCTGAGTAGCTGGGATTACAGGCACCCGCCACCATACCCAGCTAATTTTTTTGTTTTAATTTTTGGTAGAGATGGGGTTTCACCATGTTGGCCAGGCTGGTCTCAAACTCCCGACCTCAAGTGATCCGACCACCTCAGCCTCCCAAAGTGCTGGGATCACAGGCATGAGCCACCATGCCTAGCCTCAAAATGGAATTCTAATCAGAAGTGGCATAATCATGAAATTGAAATGGAGACAGCAGCCATATCTCATTCACCCTTTCTTCCTGTGTCCTTACTGTCCCTAAATACCTAAACACACACACACACACCTCCAACCAAAAACGTTTGCTGAATGAAGATACACAGACTGGAGATTGAAGGAAACAATCTGGTTACTCAGCAACCCGAGGCAAGCAGAGCAAACTTGGCAAAGCAAAAATTACAAAAGCACATTTATGGTTAAGGCGTGAGCAGATGAAAAAATGTGAAGTGATTTCTTTCACTTTGAGAAAAATGTCTCTTGTTGGGTAAACTACTAGTTCCACTGTGTGCCATCCAAATCATAATCATCATCGTTGCTGGTTTGGTTGAGGTGGGTATACATAATGGTAGTCATACTTAGAATTTGTTGTGAGGAGCTTGTTTTCTGTACTAACATTTCCTTACAGAAAATGACCACTGATGAAGATTGCAACACATTTCTCCTGAGACTATAGATGCTAGGTGTTTTGGTACAATTGCAGTAACCCACTCAGAAACAGATGGATTTGTGAATGATTGATGGGTGAACAGGGAGGTGGCTGTTTAAGGTCAGTCATCTGAATCATGTCCTGAGAGAGTTCCCATGGAGTTACATAGGATGAAAATCTGGGCCAGTATTCACATGCCTGATTATTGAAGTAAGAACAGCTGCATTTATTTCAACATTCTCAGCCTCACACATACATACATGCCAGTGAAGCTCAGAGGTTAAATTGTAAGAAGAAAAACATAAGTAAGATAATAAGACAATAGAACTGAAAAAATATCCTGGAAAATTAAGCCCATGCTTCAGCTAAGCTTGAATATAAATCTAAATGAATTACTCAAATCTAAATAAATTATAAATAAGTCTAAATAAATTATAGCACAGAGGAAAAGAAGGAAAAATGCAAGAGATTATGAGACATGGAGGAAAAAACACAAAATCCTAACGCACATCTAATTAGAATTTTAGCAAGAAAGAGTAAATGTGACGAGCACAAAAAATATTTAAGGAGATAATAGCTAAAATTTTTCCAGAATCAGTTAAAGCCATAAATCTACAAATAAAAGAAACTGAAAATATAATAAGTATAATAAGCAAATAAACACAAAACAAACAATATTTATAGTGAAACTGAGGAACAGTTTTAAGAGAGAGGGAGAAAAGATCTTAAAGGCACCCAAACAGAAAACATAAATCACCACCGTCAACAACAAATCAATTAGACAGCAGACTTCGCTGTGGCAATAATAGAAGACAAACGGGTGGAATATCTTCAAAAAGGTGAGATATTTTCCATTAATACAGAATGATGTATTGCGCAAACCTATCCTTCAAGAACAAAATAATAACTACAACATCTTCAGATTTTAAAAAACTCGAAAAACTGCTAATAGAACAACTTTCAGAAGAAGAAAAGTGATTCCAAAAGGAAAGTCTAGAATATAAGAAAGGGTAAGCACAATAGCAAAGATATGCAATCAACCTAAATAGCCATCAATGGTAGGCTGGATAGAGAAAATGTGGTACATATACACCATGCAATACTATGCAGCTATAAAAAAAGAATGAGATCACATTCTTTGCAGCAACATGGATGAAGCTGGAGGCCATTATACTTGGCAAACTAATACAGCAACAGTAAACCAAGTACTGCATGTTTTCACTTATAAGTGAGAGATAAATAATGAGTATAGATGGACATATTGATGGAAACAACAGACATGAGGGCCTACAGGAGGTGGAAGGTGGAAGGAGGGAGAGGATCAGGAAAAATAGCTAATGGATATAAGGTTTAATACTTGGATGATGAAATAATCTGTACAACAGACTCCCATGATGTGAGTTTACCTACATAATGAACCTGCACATGTACCTCTGAACTTAAAAGTTAAAAATAAAATAAGAAAGCCGGGCGCGGTGGCTCAAGCCTGTAATCCCAGCACTTTGGGAGGCCGAGACGGGCGGATCACTAGGTCAGGAGATCGAGACCATCCTGGCTAACCCGGTGAAACCCCGTCTCTACTAAAATATACAAAAAACTGGCCAGGCGAGGTGGCGGGCGCCTGTAGTCCCAGCTACTCGGGAGGCTGAGGCAGGAGAATGGCGTAAACCCGGGAGGCGGAGCTTGCAGTGAGCAGAGATCCGGCCACTGCACTCCAGCCTGGGCGACAGAGCGAGACTCCGTCTCAAAAAATAAATAAATAAATAAATAAATAAATAAATAAATAAATAAATAATAAAATAAGAAGTGGTGAGCAAAGAAACTGGAAAATGTGGAGAAAACTACACACAAGAAATACAAACAATCAAACATAATATTGATAAGATCTCATTTGTGAGGATTGCAAAATAGAAGTTGAATCTAAAAGACAGCAACAATAGCAGATAGGTGTGAAGGTTGATGGGATCTCAGTTATAAGCTCTTGTATTTTTCTCGAAGAGCATGACAGGTATTTTTTTTCTACATTTAATATGTATAACTTCAAAGGAAACCAACAAAGAATAGAAATAAAATTGAATCTCCCTATAGTCTGAGATGAAATAGTTGTGAGGAATAAAAAAGACAGCAAGAAATAAGGGGGTGAAGCATAGTGAATTCAGGACAAGCCACGATTAAATAAAATAGTAGGTGTAAATGCAAAGGTGTACAAAACTCACCAGCCAAGAGACATGGGATGACGACAGTCTCTTAGAACAGACGAAACCCAATCATGGGAAATAAAGAAAGCAAGATCCAGAGAGCGAATAAGCTGTTATGGGAAATTAAAAGGTACGTCTCTAACGTAGATGCTACAACTGTGCAGAGGAGAGAGCCAAGAGGGCAGTGACACAGTGATGCAGCAATGCAGACAGGACACAGTTGGAAGCCCCAGTCTCAGCCCTGTATGATCGTGGGCAAATATTTAACCTGAACTTCATTCTCTAAAGCAATAGAGTTGAGATAATAATAGCACCTACTTCTTGGAGTTATCTTAAGCATCCTATGAGATGTTATAGGTAAGCACTTAGTACGGTGCCTGGCACTAGGATGGACACAGAGAAACTATTGTTAGTGTGGCCTGGGGGAAGGGGGATTGGTCTTATATTGTGGAAACCTTTGGATCTGAGGAGGTAATAGATAATAGTAGAATTAGGGGAGGTAAAACAGTAAGAAGGACAGAAAACAGAAAACCACGAGCAAAGCTTGAGACAAACTGTGGAGATGAGATACGACTGGCCCAGGGCAGCACACAGGTGGGCGGGCTGGGGAACAAGGCCTGTTTCCTTCGCGTCCCATTTCCTCTTCACCTCCATTGTCCTCCAGGATGTCTTGCTAGGAGTCAACGATTACCCTG
Organism: Theropithecus gelada; assembly: GCF_003255815.1. Classification (NCBI taxonomy): domain Eukaryota; kingdom Metazoa; phylum Chordata; class Mammalia; order Primates; family Cercopithecidae; genus Theropithecus; species Theropithecus gelada. The sequence goes on from NC_037677.1 coordinate 14,067,665, forward strand.
AGAAAACATCTGCATCTGAAAACAGCTGGACGTGGATTCATCTCACCAAAAGTGTTTTTTCAGAGTTCGAACATGAATGCAATGTGTCACCAGCAATGTCATGAGAACTCCAGAGACAAAAATGTGGTCTGTGCAATGAGAAGACCCCATTCAAGAAAGCTTCTGTGTCAGATGCTGTCAAAACATTGCAAGATCCAGAGAGGCAGAGCCCATTGCCAGAGCAGATGCCTAAACTCACATTGCTGCTAGCTTCACAAGACACACACACACACACACACACACACGCAAAAGCACAAACACACACGCATGCACAGACAGGTAGAGTGCATGTATATGTATGCACAAACATGCACACATACACACATGCACACACTACAAATACATACATACACATGTCATACACACACACTACACATGGACAGACACATCTATTAGCAAAATAAATTATTTGAGCATAGCAATTAACAACAACCAAATATCCTTATACTTAGCTTCATTTTAATTCTATATTTATATTCTTTGCACGCTTCCCAATTTTTCAGTCATGAAAACAAGCCCTATCAATGTTAAATTTATTTTAGGAATAATTAAATATATTCTTAAGGGCTTACATTATTCAAATAGTATTCTATGCTTCAATCTGTCCTGAGTAATGAATTCATTTATGTGCCTTGAGAATACAGTGATTGTAATTTAATAACTATAAAATTCTCTCTCTCTAAGCAGACAGAGAAATGCTCTATTACATTATTATATTAAGCTCATGGTCAAATTATAGCTATATAATAAAAAACATATTTCTGCGTAGGCCATTGAATACTGTTAAATTTGAATAGGAAATTTTTGGCACAAAAACACCAACACTTGTAGAACACAGCACAATAGCTTTCTGAATTATTTGCTTATCTTTATGCCAATATACAGCAATTCCCGGTCCGTTCCAGTATTTTCCCATTCAGTTATAAGTCTAAAATTCTTGAACTTTTCACCAGTTCCCCTGGTAGCATAGTAGAAAGCAAAGCAATATATAGATTTTGCTATAATTTACTCCGGATTTTGTAGGTGAAAACTTACTCAAAAATTCGCATGTGCGTGTTGGGTGTGTGTGTATAATTTCAACATGTGCGGGGGTGGGTGTGTTTAGTGTGTATGTTTTGGTATGTGTGTCTATTGCTCTGTGTGTTTTGAGGGGAGTTGGTGTGTGTGTGTTGGTGTGTGTATTGTGTGTGGGGTTGTGTTGGAGGGGTGTGTGTTTGGTGCGTGCACAGGTACATGTGTATGTTGGTGAATATATGTGTTTGGGTATGTGTGCATTGGTCTGTGTGTTGGAGGTGAGTTGGTATGTGTGTTGATACATATGTATGCATGTGCATGTGTGTGTGCATGTGTATGTGTGTTGGCGTGTACATGTATGTGTTGGAGGGTGTTGGTGTGTGTGTGCTGAGATGTGCATATTGGGGTGTATGTGTGTTGACATGTTTGTGTTGGGTGTGTGTGTGTGCAAATGTGATGGGAAATGGATAATCCACCAGGTGCTAGCTCAAGAAAGTATATACTTATATATATATTTTAGCTTATATATATACTTATACTTAGCTTATAGTCTTATAGCTTAAGTCTTGGCAACTTGCATTTAGGTTTCCACATTAATAATGTAATTTACAAAGTGTGTATGAGATTACATCTTTTACAAAAGCTTTTCTAAGAAAGGTTTTGTTTCTAAGAAAGGTATTGTTTCAATACATTTTAAATGCTACACAAAAACAAAAATGGCTCCACAAAATCAGAATGAAGTCCAAGAGGTTAATGTAAATCATCATATTTTGAGGGTAAAAAAAAAAAAAGCCTTTCAGGAAAGCCCCCTTTTATGCTGGGCAAGCCCCAGGGAGTGACCCTGTTCACACACTGAACAGGGACCAATGCCCTCGCTGGAAAGTGAGCATGAAGCTGGGAAGGAACAGTCACAGATGAGATGCAAGAGCTGGAAAATGGGCCCGGAGCTCTAACTGGCTGTGGTTGATTGACTATCAAAGACATCATGTCTAATTTTTGCCTCCCTGTTTTAAAAGGGAAGATACAAAGGAAGATATGGAGAAAGCAAACTAATCTGACCACAGATGCAGAAAACAGGCCCTAAGGAAAGAAAACACACAACTGTTAGATGGAGGAATAAGTTCTAGTGTTTGATAATACAGTAGGCAAATTGTAGTTAGCAATAATTTATTACATATTTCAAAAGAGCTAGTAGAGGAGTTTGGAATGTTCCCACCACAAAGATTAGATAAATGTTAAGTGATGCACATCCCTACTACCCCGATTCGATCATTACACATCGTACACAGGCATCAGAATATCACATGTACCCTGTGAGTATGCACAACAATGATATACCAATTAAAACAAGAAAAGAAGGAAGAAAATGCAGGTGGTATTGCTTCACCTGGATGTAGAAAGCAGGAGATCTCATTTCTCCTAAAGTCTACAGAAGGCAGTGATGCTGTGAGCCTGCCTTATAGTGGGGGAGAGATTGAGAGGACAGACACAGATTTTCACACTGATGGAGGTATTGTCTAGGGGTTCAATGTGGAAGGGGCAGGGACATCCTGTTAGAGAGCTTCCAACTGGGTCAGGATCCCCACAGAAAGCCTTAAACTCAGGTGTTAGTTTTCTGATAAGAACGGGTTTACATGAAGTACTATGCAGCCATGAAAAACAATGAAATCATGCCCTTTGCAGAAACACGAATAAAGCTGAAGGCCATTATCCTAAATGAACTAACTAGAAACAGAAAATCAAATACTTCGTGTTCTCACTGATAGGTGGGGGCTAAGCAATGGGTACACATGGACATAAAAGATGGAAATAATAGGCCAGGAGCAGTGGCTCATGCCTGTAATCCCAGCACTTTGGGAGGCTGAGGAAGAAGGATGGTTTGAGCCCAGGAGTTAGAGACCAGCCTGGACAAAATAGTGAGAGCTCACCTCTACAAAAAAAAAAAACTTTAAAATTAGCCAGGCAGGGTGGTGCACATCTCTGTTTCCAGCTACTCAGGAGACTGAGGCAGGAGGATCACTTGAGCCCAGGAGATCAAGGCTGCAGTGAGCTATGATCATGCCACTGAACTCCAGCCTGGGTAGCAGAGCAAGACCCTATCTTGAAAACAAAAAAAAGAAGTAAAGATGTAAATAATAGACACTGGGGACTCTAGAAGGGGGAAGGTTGAAAAAATACCTATTGGGTGCAATGTTCACTGCTTGGGTAATGGATATAGTTGAAGCCCAGTCCTCACCAGTATGCAATATACCCACGTAACAGACATGCATGTGCACCCCCTAAATCTAAAATAAAATACAGAATGGGTTAAGTGAGGCATCAAGACGTAGTGCTGCAGAAGTTAGCGCTACACTGATCTACAGCAAGCAATGGCCTGGGGGCTCTAAGGTTATAGAGACAGATGGCTGGGACTGCATCTCAGCTCTGCTGCTCACTAACTGAGGAAATTCAGACAAGGGGCTTCCCCGCTCTGTGTCTCCATTCCCTTATCTGTAATATGAGGATAAGGATCACTCATACCTCCTGGGATGGCTGTGAAAATAAACGAGTCCATGTCTAGAAAACACTCACCCAGGACATGGCACCTGGTGGGGCTGCAGTCAGGTAGGGTATGATTTCACTCTACAGTCAACCGCAGATGGGTGGCAAAATACCAAACTAAGATTCAGGGGATTTCCAGGAACATTCTATATAGTTGATTAGCTGACGATGCAAGTGATGAATAAGAACAATTCTCCATCAGTAGTGGTGGCATGAGGTGAGCCCTGCGTTGGAAGTCAGAAGAGCTGCGTTCAGGTTCTGGGGCCATTTCATGTCATGGAGGCAGTGAGCAAGGCACTCCATCTCTCTGGGCGTGGGTTTCCTCATCTCTGCTCTATTTATCTCGGGGTTGTTGTGAGAATCAAATAAAAATCTGCCTTCATCATCCACCTGGTGCCAATTACCGCACCACGGCCTGGGGCTGCTCCGGAGGGGGCAGGCAGTGGGGAGGATCAGCAGAGGCCCGTGGGTACAGGGCAGAGTCGGAAGTCAGCGCCAGGTGGTACAGTGACAAAGGAAGCTGCAAGGAACTGTGCAAACGTCAGCTGCTGATGTGCATGTCGCCATTTCTAGGGCATGACTGCAAGGTAATCGGCAAGGAGGAAACTTTGAAAAGTGCTTTCAGGTTCAAAGTAGGATCTGTCTAAGGTAAACAGGCTGAATGTTTAGCAGACGTGCTCAAATTCACCTGCGAAACCAACAAGACCAGAAAGACTTCCTCGGGGATACACAGATGTGGATTAATGGAGGCACTGGGACTCTTATAGCCCCTGGTAAATTTAAGACTTAATACTGATGGTACAGATGCGGCTCGGATGAGTGAGGAACACCAGGGCTCTTGTATTGCACGAATTAGATAAAACGACATGGAAACACGTGGAGTTATTTTAAGGCGAGGAGAGTTTAATAGGCAGGAAAGAGGGGAGATGAAAGAAAGAAGCAGCTCCCCTATACAAGACAGAGGGAGAGGGGCTCCAAAGCCGACAGAGAAGACGCCGCGTGAGGAAGGGGGGGATACCAGCCAGTTATATGAGGAGGCTGGAGGAGGCGGAGTCTGATTTGCATAGGGCTCAGGGGATTGCTTTGACCTGGCATGTCATTCACTTAGCCCGTGAAAAAAACTGGCCCTCCCGCACTAGCCTTTTAATATGCAAATACAGGGCGCCATGATGTTCTACACACGTGGGGTTATGTGGGGACGGCCATGCTGCCAGGCACATGTAGGGGCAAGGGCAAGAGGACAACGGTGGGAAATCGCCATGTTGGGTGGACCCAGTTTCTAATGGCTGGTATTTGCATGTTAAAGGTTGCGGGCCTGGCTCTAAGAGCCAAAGCTTTCCTGCTAGACAAGAAACTTGTCTGGAGCGGCTTTAAAAGAGATGAAAATTTTCCAAGGAGGCTTTTTCCTCTCTATCTGACTGAAATTATTTCTTAATAACTCCTGTAACAGTATGGATTTCTCCGCTAGCAAACCTGATATTTTTCTTCTAACTTTCTTTCGGTGCAGCTTCAGTTATTCCTTCCAGTTTTGTCCTCACCCTCCACATGACTGGCTAACCGGGTGACACTGGATGAATAATAGTTCACTCTCACTCAATGCCTCGTGTTTGACATATATGAACTAGAGGTGGCTCATGCCTGTCCCAAACATATATAGTATGTATTTGACATCCTTGAGACAGCAAAATGTTTCTCCCTAGGAAGAAAATTCATGTAGCATTAAGAAAGAAACTTTACAGTGTCCTGGAAAATTTATCACCTTAAACAGTGAGACCCACCAGATGGAGCAAATAGAATCATTCCCTGGAGGCTTTCAGAAGCAAAGGAAATTACTATCCTTGAGAAACGCCCTTGTCGCTGCTATAATATTTATTTCAGTCTTGCTCAAAAAGTATTTAGGTCATTTGCTGCAATCAATAGAATTCTCCATTAGTGTGAGGAAAGTTGCATTCTAAGATTCAGGGAAATCTAAAATACCCTCTAGGAATATTAAGAAGCTCACACAGGTCTACTGGAAACTTATTTACTGTGACAGCGTATAAATGTTTTAAAACACTTGGTTGCCAAATATCAGTCCGCATTATGGACAACTTAAAAAAAGAAAGTCAACCCAGCTAGGTTCCACCAGTTTCTATGCTCTGACCTGGGGAGAATGGAAAGCTTGGGGGAAGTGGAATCAGATCATTCTAGCTCAAAAGAAAGCCTTCTTGCTTCTGGTGACTGGCTGCCTTCCCAATTATTAATGAAGAAAGACTCCTTTTTTCCATTTCCTAATGATGTCCACAGTTGAAGTGCAAACTGACTATAGCTGAGTATTTAAGTGGACTATTTCAAGGACATTTATCGTAAGTGGATACAGAGACCACGCTCCTGTTTCAGCTTCAAGTTTTAAATGTCAAACACCTGGAGACATAATTACTCAACCTTAAAATCATTCTATGAGTTCATTGCTCTGGTTTAGGGAAAGTCAAACTAGTAAGTTACGTTCAAGACACCATTAGGCTGGGGACGGAGGGATTGAGGGCTGTTGGAGGGCAAGGGAGGAGGAGTCCACACTAAGTCTTTATAAGTCTTTAACCAGAGAGCCCGCTTGCCCCATTACACATGGTGAATGTATAATGCCCCGTTAGTATATATCTCAGATGGGAAGAATGAAGGATTTCGTATGTATTCAAGGAATCAGAGGTACAAGCAAATTTACTGACAGTAACATCATATATAATTTGGCCATGAAAAATTTTCTAGTGGGACAGGGATTTAAATATTAAGACAGCAGCTTCTGGCCAGGTGCAGTGGCTCACACTTGTAATCCCAGCACTTTGGGAAGCCAAGGCAGGAGTATCACCTCAGGTCAGGAGTCAAGGCCAGCCTGGCCAACGTGGTGAAACCTGCCTCTACTAAAAATACAAAAATTAGCAGGCCGTGGTGGCACATGCCTGTAATCCTAGTTACTCAGGAGGCTGAGGCAGGAGAATCGCTTGAACCCGGGAGTTGGAGGTTTCAGTGACCCGAGATCGCGCCACTGCACTCCAGCCTGGGTGACAGAGCAAAACTCCATCCAAAAAAAAAAAAAAAAAGGCCGGGCCCGGTGGCTCACGCCTGTAATCCCAGCACTTTGGGAGGCCGAGGTGGGTGGATCACGAGGTCAGGAGATCGAGACCACCCTGGCTAACCCGGTGAAACCCCGTCTCTACTAAAAAATACAAAAAATTAGCCAGGCGTGGTGGCTGGCACCTGTAGTCCCAGCTACTCAGGAGGCTGAGGCAGGAGAATGGCGTGAACCTGGGAGGCAGAGCTTGCAGTAAGCCGAGATCGCGCCACTGCAATCCAGCCTGGGCAACAGAGCGAGACTCCGTCTCAAAAAAAAGAAAAAAGAAAAAAAAAAGCAGCTTCTCCGATTCAAATGTAAGTCAACTAGTATTTCTAACCTCTTAGACATAATTGCTTAGACCAAAAGGACCATTCACTGGCATCCACAGATATCCAGAACAGAACAGACATCTGTCCTTTATTTCAAATGCACATGAAAGGTAAGTAAATTCTCATAGTTTATTTGCCCTCTGTGCCTAATTTCCATCTATTGTTCATCCACCGTGTTCTTTTAGTCAAAGTCTGAATACAAGTAAAAAAGCAAAATAACGTGCAAATTAAGGATGGTCCAGTCAATTCCACATACTTTCAGAAACCCCTGATTTAAAGATGTTTCAGGGCCAGGCACGGTAATCCCAGCACTTTGGGAGGCCAAGGCGAGCAGATCACCTGAGGTCAGGAGATCAAGACCAACCTGGACAACATGGTGAAACCCCCATCTCTACTAAAAATACAAAAATTAGTTGGGCTTGGTGGTGGTTGCCTGTAATCCCAGCTACTCGGGAGGCTGAGGCAGGAGAATCATTTGAATCCGGGAGGTGGAGGTTGCAGTGAATGGAGATTGCGCCACTGCACTCCAGCCTGGGTGACAGAGCCAGACTCCATTTCAAAAAGAAAAAAAAAAAAAAAAAAAAAAAAAAACAGAAAAAGTTTCAGAATTCCAAAGGGCAGGACTGACATACTCCTTAATATACTCTTAACTTACCAAATTTCCTAGTATCTTTTTTTTTTTTTTCAGTTTGAGAGCCCGTACTGTTTCTTAACTGACCAGATTAGAAAAATAATCATGGTAGACACCTTAGTTCATTCTTCTAATAAGACTGTTAATCTGGTCCTCCCTGTTGCCAGCATCTCCACCTTCTACAAAATGGGTGGTCTTTTTCTTCTTTCTACCTCCTGGAGAAGATAATTTGAAGGGCCACAGGAAGTCACTTGCTTCTTTGAAGGACTTTTGACAGTATAGATCTCATGAATCAGATCCTCCATGCAAATGATGCCATATTTATTAAGAGACACAGCAATCAACGTGTTACCTGTCAAAGCAATTCCCTTACTGATTTTGCCATAACCACGCTTGTAGATCACTTCATTTACTAATTTGGGTACTCCCATGCAATATATGGTTCTACAATTTGGGTACTCCCATGCAATATATGGTTCCACAATCCTCAGCATGTTCATTGAAGCCTTGTTGAGCTTCACAAAGGTTCCATTGAAGATTTGACGAAGGCAAAGAAGCTGCAACACCTTTCAGACCTTTGGGCTCACACCATTGATATCTCTGATCCTGACAACAAATGCCAATTTGGGTTCTGCAGGTACATAGACGTTGCCAGCTTTTCTTGCCAACCTCGCCATTCGAATTTCAGTTCTGTCCATCTGCTGACACTCCTTGTGATAGTGCTTTGCTTTTTCATAGACCTTAAGCTTCCTCCTTGCCTTTCGAAGCATCTTTTGGGCAGACTTCTTTCTCAGGCGCTTGATCTTCGGCTCTGCGAAATTCCTTCACTTTTTCTTAAGGGTTTCTGGCATAGCAGGAACCTTCTTTTTCTTCTCTTCAACACCCTCCATGGTTCTAGCTGGAAAAGAGGACCCTAGTATCTTAATGTTCATGAAATACAATATTCTGCTTCTACTGGGCACATGCAAGGGATTCCTGCTGTACTTGTGCAAAAATCCTAGCTAAAAAACAACCTCTTGACTGCCCCCAGCAATTCACAGCAGCCAGAAACTATCCTCTCCCCCTAGATGGCTACAAACACTATCTTGTCATGCCTTGGCACATGACATGAAACTGACAAGGGTGGCTAAACAAAGAAGGAGAAAAAAGTCCAAATCTGAAGCTAGGTCACAAGGAAATGGTAAGTGAAAAGTCAAACTGAAAGCATTCCTAAGCCATGATTTTGCCTCAGACCATGAAAATCCTGAATACTGGTATATTATTGTATGTATTCAAAATACTTATATTTCCTATTGCTTATACACTCGTGCACACACAACTAACCAAATATACTTTCTTTTCTGGAACAGCCAGTGGAAGCCCAGCTTGTGATTATTCCAAGGATAAAAGAAGAGAACTTTGTGGATTCAGTTACTCTAACTGAACACTAAACAAAGCATTAACAACTCAAAGTAATTTTTAGCCTAATACAATCTCCATATTTATTTTATGAATTTACTCAATGTCACATTCCCAGTTAACAAGGATTACAAAGAAGAATGTGAGGAGACAGGAAATGCAAATTGCAGCTTTGTTAGAAAGCAAGTCACTGCCATGTCATTCCCATTTCATAAGTTAAAGTCCCAGTTAGAAGCTAATATCGGTTTGTCTACAATACAAAGTAAACCTTAGGATAATCTCTCCACTCGTTAAAGTGTTGGCTTATACAACTTTTTCTCTTTTAGATCAATCTTCCTCCTCCTGACCAATTGCTGAAGAACATAAACTCCATTTCCACCTATTTTCACCAAAACTGCATCTGATCACTTCAACTAGATTAATGAGCATCCTAGGGCTAGACATGGCATCTAAGTAAGAAGTCATCAATGTTAAGCAAGCCTAACTGCAAAGCTCATCAAGTGATTTACATAAGAGGACATTTAAGAGTCAGAAAATTAGCTATAATTTTTTCTAGTTAAAGTCGGTAGTCAATTAACCAAAGCAGGAAATTTCTGCAAAATACATGTTTCGCCTCCCAAAAGTAAAAGCTCCTATACAGAGATTCAAGGAAAATAATGTCCTTTAATTCCTACACTTAGTCACTCAGAAACAACTGGCCCTAAACCTTTCTGCATGATCCTTCATCCAAAAAGGCAAAGTCCAGAGGCAGGGTGTGATGGCTCATGCCTGTAATCCCAGCACTTTGTGAGGCCGAGGCGGGCGGATCACATGAGGCCAGGAGTTCGAGACCAGCCTGGCCAAGATGGCAAAACCCTGTCTGTACTTAAATACAAAAATTAGCTGGTAATGGTGGCACATGTCTATAATCCCAGCCAGTTCGGATGCTGAGGCACAAGAATCACTTGAACTTTGGAGGCAGCAGTTGCAGCAAGCCAGGATTGTGCTGCTGCACTCCAGCCTGGGTGACAAAGCAAGACTCTGTCTCAAAAAAAAAAAAAAAAAAAAAAGGCAGAGTCCAAAGGCATTTTGCTAGGTGCCAGAAATACAAGGATAATTGAATGTTACCTCTTACATCAAAAAATCTACTATCTGAGAGGTGGGCACAGTGGCTCACTCCTGTAATCCCAAGGACTTTGGGAGGCTGAGGCAGGCAGATCATGAGGTCAGAAGATCGAGATCATCCGGGCTAACACGGTGAAACCCTGTCTGTACTAAAAACACAAAAAATTAGTTGGGCATGGTGGCAGGCGCCTGTAGTCCCAGCTACTCAGGAGGCTGAGGCAAGAGAATGGCACGAACCCAGGAGGCAGAGCTTGCAGTGAGTCAAGATCTCACCATTGCACTCCAGCCTGGGCGACAGAGCAAGACTCCGTCTCAAAAAAAAAAAAAAAAGAATCTATCTGAGAAGAAAAATAAATAAATAGAACTAATTTTTGGACAATGTGTTATAAACTGGTATGAACAAAATGTTACATAAGCACTGCAGAAAAAACATTTAGAAGCTCAGAGAATCCCCTAGTCAAAATGACTTACAGTAGGAACCCAGTGACTATCTGAGGATGAATGAATGAATGGATTTTGCAGGTGAGAAAGCGAGTCTCAGAGGGGCAAAGCAATTTTCCTGGAGTCACACAGCTCAACAGCAACAAAGAAGGACAGGAACCTGTATTCTCTAATTTGTAACCACTTTTCCACCTCACCGCTCTCCAGAGGCGTGCCCTGTGAAATCCTCCAGCCACAGAGAGAATGGCTGTTTAATCTCTCACACAGAACCCCTGCCTCCTGGAAGCACAAAGATGCCTGACTTTGGATGAGTGTTCAAATCCTTGCTCAAGAGCTTCCAACATGTGGAAAAGCAAAAGACAAAGAAAGACCCAGAGCTGAAGACAGAACCCCAAAACGAGAAAAATCCTCTAAAAAGGACAATGTTTATAAAATTAGCTTTGAAATAAATGTTAAACATAACTGATACAAAACAGAATTAGCAGCAGCTTTAAAATATGACACAGTTCTTGGCCTTGAGAAATTTAACTGCACAGGCGAGAAATACACATGCAAGGCAAATGCCAATAGTAGGCAATGCAGGCTGATTCCTGACCAAGTCATCAGAACGAGGCAAGGCAGGGTTCAGATAAGAATTTTACTGCAGCTTCCAGTGATCAGGGAAGTGTCTGCGAGGAAGGGAAACTAGGGCAGAGCTTTGGGGAATGGATAGATTTAGATGAGAGAAGGAAGAAGGCCGGGGGCTTTGTGGAGTCAGAATGTGCAAAATCGGTATGAAAACAGCACGTCTAGCCAGAACACATTTATACACAGGAACCACTAGGATCAAACGATGGTGAACTCTGCACATTCAGTGAAGGAGTTTGGGCTTTGGATGTCAAGCCAGGGGTCCACCGGATATTTTTAAGCCAGTGAATTAGATGATTCAAAGTAATTAATTGATGCATATACTTATGGTATGCAGAATGAACAAGAAAAGCAATAGGGAAACCAGTTTCCTAACAACAGAAAAAGTACTGAGGAGGCTTGGAAGCTTGAGTAGCCTGGTGACAATGGGATGAAAAACAATAAAGAAATATCCTTCGGAAAATAATACTGGATATGACTTAGAAACCGGTTGAAATCAGAGGCAACCATGATAATCCAGAGATTTGCAGGCTCCGTGGCTGATATTATTTTATTTTATTTTATTTTATTTTATTTTATTTTATTTTTTTTTTTTTGAGACGGAGTCTCGCGCTGTGTCACCCAGGCTGGAGTGCAGTGGCGCGATCTCCGCTCACTGCAAGCTCCGCCTCCCAGGTTCACGCCATTCTCCTGTCTCAGCCTCCGAGTAGCTGGGACTACAGGCGCCCGCCACCACGCCCGGCTAGTTTTTTGTATTTTTAGTAGAGACGGGGTTTCACCATGTTAGCCAGGATGGTCTCGATCTCCTGACCTCGTGATCCACCCGCCTCGGCCTCCCAAAGTGCTGGGATTACAGGCTTGAGCCACCGCGCCCGGCCTTTATTTTATTTTTGAGACAGAGTCCCAGTCTGTCGCTCAAGCCAGAATGCAGTGGTGCGATCACCGCTCACTGCAACCTCTGCCTCCCAGGTTCAAATGATTCTTCTACTTCAGTTTCCCCAGTAGCTGAGACTACAGGCGAGCACCACCACGCCTGACTAGTTTTTGTATTTTTAGTAGAGATGGGGTTTCACCATGTTGCCTAGGCTGGTCTCGAGCTACTGGCCTCAAGTAATTCACCTGTCTCAGCCTCCCAAAATGCTGGGATTACAGGCATGAGCCACTGCGCCCGGCCTGTGCTGACAAAATGGTAGTTTCACGAAAAGAAAGCAGAAATTAGCAGCAGAAAATCCATTTTGTTTTAGAGAAATCTGTAGATGTTTGAGAGAAAAACGAAAGCATCTAGATGAAAGAGGACAACAAGGAGCTGGAAATACGAGACGGACATGGCCGCCAAGTGGTAATGCCAAACAACCCCTGTGCCCAAAAAGGGAACCACTGGGGGCCCCAGAACTGGAGGACGGTTCCCCTAAGGGAAGGAGTAAGGGCACAAGGACAGACACTGAGAAGGACAGAAGGACTTTAAAGGGATGAGAGGAGAGCCCGGAAAAAATGGAGTCACAGAAACCCGGAAGCAGACAATCTGCAGGAGGAAAAGTACCTGCCCACGAGTGATGCCCCAAAGACACTAAGGGCAAGACCCCACATTACACCTCAAGAATAAAGCCAGTCTTGCTCTGCTCCACTCCTCCCAGGAAGCCAGGTGAGTGTGTGGAAATCCGGTACCCACCAGCAGCCTGAATTTGATTTCAGTTCTGTTCATATAATCATTTACTGTGCACACACAGGGATGCAGTTCTGATAAACGAGCCTCTCTTTTTTTAAGTCAGGGTCTCACTCTGTCACCCAGGCTGGAGTGCAGTGACACAATCACAGCTCACTGCAGCCTCCACCTCCCAGGCTCAAGTGATCCTCCCACCTCAGCCTCCCAAGTAGCTAGAACCACAGGCACGCACCACCATGCCCGGCTAAGTTTTTTATTTTTTGTAGAGATGGGTTCTTGTCATGTTGCCTAGGCCTGTCTGAAACTCCTGGGCTCAAGCGATTCTCCCACCTCAGCCTCCCAAAGTGCTGGGATTACAGGCGTCTGAGCCACTGCACCAGACCTAGGGAATCCTCTTTAAAGTATATCAGAGTATTCTGAGCTTCTCCAACCATCCTAAGAATTACTAGAATATTCGTGTTCATTTTCCTATATTGTAAGCCGTAGAAGTTTAAAAAAATAGGTTTCAAAGTCAGGAAGAAAGAAGCCTACTGTGTGTATAAATTTTACATGCTGCTTAAAACTGTTTAAAAGGCTATAAAAGGGATACCACTGTGTGTCTTCTGAGCAGCATAATTGCAAGCCTGCAAACACAAACAGGCTTCCAAGTCCAGACCCACCTTACAAGGCCAAGACAACAGAAATAAATTCAATATGCATCAGTAGAACTTAAGAAATTTTTTCCTCTCACTTCTAGTTCAATATTTTTATCTATTCCTTTCCAAAGAAGGTAAAGAAAAAAAAAAAAAAAGTTTCCAGAGTTTAAAATGTCAGCATTTGATTGATTAGAGTAGCTTTCCTGGCTTAACCAGTAAGTTGATTTGAACGGTTCATCCGTTAATACAGTAAAACACATGTTAAAGATTACAAATTGTTTAACAAGTTTTGACAAACAAGTCCCCTGGTGGTCTTGAAATTTCTGAGAAGCAGATGGAAGGGGTACAATTTTACAGATTCCCCTTCCTATCTGCACAAAGCCGCCTAGTTCTAAAGTAGGTATTAGTGCATATAAGGAACATTGTCAGACAATAAAGAGACACAATTGCCTCTGTTAGCACAACAATTAATTTTGTTTGCAGAGTACCAGTCAGTCCATTTGTTACCAGGAATGTGCTAATTATTCTTGCTAATTACATGCAAAACATTCATTATCACCTATAAGTGGAGCTGGACCCCTCAGGTTTCAGTGACAAATTAATTACTGTGTTTTCCTTCTGAATGTATTTCCAGTCCGTCCTGGTATTATCTGAAAAATAAATTGTTTAGCAGTCTGCTCGTCCTTCAGAGCCACTCATTAAAATGAAAAGCAGGCCTGCAGAGATAGATCAGTTTTCCTTCCCTGTTCTATTAGGGCAGCGGCTCCTGGAAGGCTCCAGCCCCAATCATGGGTTTATAAATCCTAAAGCCCCGTGAAACTTGTGCAGCTGAGTTTCATTAGGGACCAGGTACCTATGTGCAACAGTAGCCACTCACTGAATCTCGGGGAAGAGGCAAACTGTCAGTACCCAAAGAGGGAAGAACCGACACCCGATACACACACCTGCACCCTTCAGCCTTGCCTTGCGAAAGGTTTGGGTGACATTTTGTCATCTGGTTCAAATTTGGGGTATTTGAGTTTTATCTCTCCCCTCTACCCCCAATTTGGAATCTAGTCAATAAAAGAAAAAAAAAAGTCTGAATTGCCAACTTACTCCTATGGTCTTTCCAGCTTGGGAAGAAACCCAACAGTATAGATGCATATATGTTTATTCTAAATGTGGATTGCAGCGGAAAGACTGGGATCTGGACATAGATCATTTTGCCTTGACCCCAGATTGCCTGGAGTTATTCTCTGCTGTCTGCCTGTTCCTAACCGGAAAGAAATTAGCCTTCCTCTTCCTCTCTCTCCTCACCTTACCTTTGCTCTCCATTGTGGCAACCAACTAAAAGCCTTATGGAAAGAAAAGATGGATCGGCAGGGCTTTAGCCCCATTCTAACATGCATCCTGAATCAATCATCCAGGGTTGGTCTTTACTCACTCCTCTTCACACCATTTAGTCTCACTTCCTGGAAAGTCTAAATAGAAAGCATTTCAGGTGAAAAGTCTGCACCTTGCACAGAAGAACCCAGCTCCATTTCATCCATCAGGCTCACTAACCTTCTATGCGCCCAGCTGTAGTGGCTCATCTTGCAAAGAACAGGTTCACATGGTCCCGTGTGTCTGTATCCTTTGTTCTTTCCAACAATTCTACCTTGTTGGTTCCTTCCTGTTTGCTTTGGCTCTTGTCAGGGTGCACGTGCCTTTTGTCTGTCAACATTTGGTCAATTTCTATAGTAGCTACATAATACAAATGCAAACAGTAGTTCTTGATCGTAAATGAAATAGGAAAGACGTTTCCAGTGTCATATAATTTACCCTTCTCACCATTTTCAATTCAAAAGAGTATTTGGAAACAGGAAATGCAGGAAGCGAAATAACCCCCTGCTTAAGGTGCACATAAATTTCACGCTGGCTGAATAACCCATTGTAGTGGATTTTTACCAGAATGTGGGTTTACAGTCTTATGGCTTTCATGTTTTACATACGAAGGAAGATTGAATTTTTGGTTTTGATATCACATGTATTCCTTTCCTTAATTTCCTGAGGTTTATCATCATCTTGGCTGAAATGTGTAAGTTTAAACAGTTGAAACAAAACCTGTGTGTCCTAAAACCATGGAACCAGAAAGCTCCTGTAACAGTCAAATTGTGGGCATAAATTCTGCCTGATTTCTACTATGATGAAAGAGAAAAAGCTGCTACAACGAGGGCTCAGGGCTGAACTTCACCTCCATGGCAGGCCACATCTGTCTCAGCCTCCTTTCTTCACAACCCTGTCCCTCTCTCATGTTCTGTGTCCCATCGGCCACCACCACATCCAGCCTGTGCCTGCCTCCCCCAACTTCACCCTTCCCATCCCTTATTTTCACTCGTTGAACAGTGTTTGACTGTTTACTACACACCAGGCACTGTTAAATATTTTATATATGTTACAAATACCATCTGTCTTATCTCCTATGATTTCAAAGTTTTGCTATTCAGTCTACAGTTTTCTTGTGTTATTTCAGCCAGTCTCTTGCCACTTGTAGCTTGTCAAGGCATTTCTAGAGATCATTTTATTAACCCAAAAGAACGGGTTTCTAATGGTGGGAATGGCTGAGAGCATGGCCGCCTGGTGATGGAATTATTTTGGAAGCAGCAGGGGGCCCTTGGCAGTCCATACCAAATCATACGAAGCATGTGACCACTTGGTCAACTGAAGCATAAGTTCCCCCCCCCACCATGCTTTCTATTCTTTGAGATGTTCAGAGATAAAGACCTGCCTCAGGAACACTTTGAAGGAACTCTCTACTCTCTAAAGTCCTTCAACCAAATGTCTAACAAAGCTTCAGTTTCTTAAGATTGCAGTTTCTTTTGTTTCTTTTTTTTTTTTTAATCTGTTTGTTTGCATTGTTTTGTTTTCTTTTTTGAGACGGAGTCTTGCCCTGTCGCCCAGGCTGGAGTACAGTGGCGTGATCTCTGCTCACTGCAACCTCTGCCTCCCGGGTTCAAATGATTCTCCCGCCTCAGCCTCCCGAGTAGCTGGGATTACAAGCGCTCACCATCATGCCTGGCTAATTTTTGTTTTTGTTTTTGTTTTTGAGATAGAGTCTTGCTTTTTTTGCCCAGGCTGTAGTATAGTGGCACAATCTCGGCTCACTGCAACCTGTGCCTCCCAGGTTCAAGAGATTCTCCTGCCTCAGCCTCCCCAGTAGCTGGGATTACAGGCACCGGCCACCACACCTGGCTAATTTTTGTGTTTTTAGTAGAGACAGGGTTTCACCATGTTAGCCAGGCTGGTCTCTAACTCCTGACCTCAGGTGATCCACCCCCTCTGCCTCACAAAGTGCTGGGATTATAGGCATGAGTCACCGCACCCATTCTAATGTTTGTATTTTTGCAGAGACAGGGTTTCACCATGTTGGCCAGGCTGGTCTTGAACTCCTGACCTCAGGTGATCCGCCCGTCTCAGCCTCCCAAAGTGCTGGGATTACAGGTGTGAGCCACTGTGCCCGGCCAAGATTGTAGTTCTTTTAAAATAGTAAGTAACCCCTGCATTATCCTGAGGATAATTATCTAGCATGGAACCTGGAATGTCAGGCTGAAGAATGTCCGAGATCCTGGACCACCCCTTTGGCAGGGACGGCACAGAGCATGCACTTTTGAGTTTGGGCCAGCCTCTACCACTTACTAACTCCGTGACAAGTCTTGGCTTCTACATGCATTAAATATGAGAATGTCACAGGGTGGTGAGGGTTAAAGGAGAAAAATTACCTGACTTTTAACCACCCTCTTGGCAGAGTAACTCCAGATATAATTAAATAACATCCTCATATTATGGGCAATACATATTGTTGCCTCACCCAACTCCTTGGAATTAAAGTAATTTGAGTAATCTAAAAATAATCTTTTTCTTATTCAGCTTACCCTTTCAAAACAAAAAATTCCTTGCACAAGTAATTTTTAAAAAGGCAATTTTGCCAGAGTGGTGACTCACAACTGTAATCCTAGTGCTTTTGGAGGCTGAGACAGGAGGAGTTCTTGAGGCTAGGGGTTTGAATCCAGCCTGGGTAACATAGTGAGACAGCTGAGGCAGGAGGATCTCTTGAGGCCAGGGGTTTGAGACCAGCCTGGGTAACATAGTGAGACCTTGTGCTGACCAAAAAAAAAAAAAAAAATTTGCCAGGCATGGTGGTGTGCGTCTGTAGTCCCAGCTTCTTGGAAGGCTAAGGCAGTAGGATTGCTTGAGCCCAGGAGGTTGAGGATGCAGTGAGCCAAAATCGCATCACTGCACTCCAACCTGAGTGACAAAGGAGACCCTGTCCCAAAACAAATAAATAAATATAAAAACAAAAATTGAGAGAGTTTACATAAAATCTACATTTCCAACTTATTATTATTATTATTATTTTAATCAGAAGCTCCAACCATATCAGGCTACATTCCCATATGGCGATAATTGGCTGGAGGGAGTACAGGCTGCTGTCTTTAGCAGAGGCCTGTCCTTTGGAGGGCTCCATCTCCCATCCCCTCACCAACCCCAGCCTCCCATCCCCTCAACACCATACCCTCCACCTCCCCCCACCCGCCACCACTTTCTGTGATTTTCTCTCGGGCTCACCCAACTCCTACGTTATCTGCCTAGCCTATGTTGGCATGAGAGTTTCTGACCCTGTGCCGTGAATAAGTCATAAAAGTATTGATCATTTACTGATTCTTCTGTATTCTCTGAAGGTCACATTGATGCTAGAGAAAATCTTGGCAGGAAAGAAAAGAATGAAAGACTTTTGCCTGGTGCAATCTGATGGGAAGAAAGAATTTCTAAAATGGGAAGGGTGGTTAAAGGTAAAGTCTTAGGGAAAGGGGTCAGGTCACAAAGGACAAAGAAACCAAAAGGGTGGATTGGACCATAAGGGCTGAGCTGTATCAGAAATTCCAGCCAAGTGGCGCTATGCATGGGCCTCCTAAGTGGCCGATATATAAGTGAATACATTTTCCTGTTGGGAGTATGAGGCTGAAGTGAAGCAGAACCATTCCTGATGAGAAAAGTAACATGCTTCTGGTTTCTTAATTTTTTTCTTTTTTTTTTTTTTCAAGACAGGGTCTCATTCTGGTAGGCTAGAGTGCAGTGGCAGCATCACGGCTCACTGCAACCTTAACCTCCCTGGCTCAAGTGATCCTCCCACCTCAGCCTCCTGAGTAGCTGAAACTACAGGCACACACCACCTCTCCCAGCTAATTTTTTTTGTTTGTTTGTTTTTTTGTTTTTGGAAGAGATGGGGTCTGACTATGTTCCTCAGGCTGGTCTTGAACTCCTGGCCTCAAGCGATCCTTCCCTCTTCGGCCTCCCAAAGCACTGGAATTACAGGCATGAGCCACCATACCCAGCCACCATGTTTATGGTTTCTGAGATGTATTCCAGAGCAGATTACTTTATAAAGCAATGTGCAACCACAAGAACCCAATCGTATCACTTTACAGAAGTACAGAAGATTTTGAAGTCCGTTTGTTGCTGAGATTTATGAAACACTACATGAAACCCTAGAGCAGTAGAGACCACTCACAGATGCAAGCAGGCAGACAGCATGCTGTCCGAAAGACCAAGGTAATTACAACAAGCTCCTGAAACATGAAGGAGTGTTATTCACTAGGAAACAAGGGAGATATTTAGCAATCAGCAAATCAAGACAAGGAGGAAAAAAAAACTGATTACAGAGAAAACCCTTTCACAACTAATTTGATGCTGGTAGTAACCTCTAATGATTCCATAGCCCGCATCAGCAGTAGCAAACTGGAACCATGGTTTACCATGGATAGTTTGTGACATAAATCCTATGTCTAAATAATACTTGGAACAGTTTCACTGTTGGCTCAAAAAAGTCGCAAAAGAGCACAGTTAAAAGGAACTTTGAAGATCACTTTGACTAAAAATCCTCATTTTACAGATGAGGAAACTGAGATGCAAAGGTTAATTCCTGTGTCTCTCCAAAGCTAGTTGGTGCAGAATTAAACCACCTTTCCTATCTCCACCAGTCTCCCAATTTCTGAAACAATGCATGGCATGTCACTGAAGAAAATGAGGAACTTCATGATGTTTTGAATTAAAAATTAACACTTCTTGGCTGGGTGCAGTGGTTCATACCTGTAATCCCAGCACTTTGGAAGGCCGAGACAGGCGGATCACCTAACGTCAGGAGTTTGAGACCAGCCTGGCCAATATGGTGAATCCCTGTTTCTACTAAAAATACAAAAATTAGCCAGTGTGATGGTGCATGCCTGTAATCCCAGCTACTCGGGAAGCTGAGGCAAGAGGATCGCTTGAACCCGGGAGGGGGAGGTTGCAGTGAGCCGAGATCACGCCATTACACTCCAGCCTGGGCAACAGAGTGAGACTCCATTTCTTAAATAAATAAATAAATAAATAAATAAATAAGTAAAAACACTTCTTTACAGAAGAAAATCTAAATAAGCAAAAAAAGAGGTTGAACGGGTTTAGTGTTCCTAATTAATTGATAAGAAGGGTATATCATTTGTAACTCTCATCGTCCACTATGCTATTCCTATCTCCAAGAAAAAATGTTTCAAATATTTAACAAATGAAGCTAATTATTCAAAAACAGCTGAAGCTCTAACATAATGCCTAAGAGAATTCATTTTTTGAACATTTCTTTGTTTCCAGTGTGAATCCCAAGAAGGTAAGACCGCAGACAGGTTTGGAGAAAGAAAAAACCCTACCTTTGTTTTCAGACCTGCACTTGACTCAGGAAATAAGTTAATAATTAAGCTGGTTTCACTTTTGAAAAGCAAATGTAATCATTCCTTCTTCATTCCAAATGTATGCTTTACTTACGAGTAGCGGTGTCATGCTATTTGAAGAACTGTTTGCTCAAGCTCAGAATTACCCCAGGGCAATGTATTATTGATAAATCCATTTTCTTGTATAATCATCGCTTCACATTTACAACATTTCACAGGATTCTATCTGTAAACTTCACATGGTTTTTCTAGGCAAGGGCAGTACAGTCCATGTTACCCAGAAAAAGGGACCTTATTCCTTGGGGTTAACTTTTGTATTCAAAGTTCCAAAGTAATGCTACAAGATTTTCTCACGGAAAACACACAATTGAGGTTACTTGTAGCTATAAGGCCTGCAACATTTTAAAACTCATATGCTTATCTGCATACATTTACATGTATTTAAAGCACCTCCATTCAAAAGCATAAAGGTCCACTTTCTAGAGATGGATACGGAGGGGATGATTGAGAACACAAAAGCTTATTTCAACGTTATTGGTCTCCACTTTCATTTATTTTCTGATGACAGAGGGGTCAGCTCAGGACTTTCATGTTTAATACGCTCCAGTAAAGCAGTATTGTGCTTTTCTTCTTCTTTATTTTTATTGGGAAGGGTTGGTTGGTTGGTTTTTGGCTTGTTTTGCTTTTTTGTTGTGTGTGTATTGGAGGTTTATTTGCACAATGGAGGGAAGAAGCCGAGGCCAGCTAACGTGAAGAGAGGAAAAGGCTTGGGGGACTCTTGCCGAATACTCAGGAATCTCTCAAGTGTTTGAATAAACACATACCACACCAATTTAAAAAAAAAAAAAAAAAAAAAGGCCAGTTTAGCAAAAAGACAAACATAGTCTTCTGAGCCTGTCCAACAGTCAGGCATGTTCGAGTACATTCCTGGAGCCCGGAACAGCCCTCACACTTCCTTTCAGCCTAATGGGCCCTGAGCCCCATCTTTTGTCTGCTGATTAACTGCTCTGTTCACTGACCAAACCACTAATTGCATGTTCCTTATAGTTACCCTACATTACAGTAAGAATTAATGAGACACAATTACAGCTCCCAGAAATCTCAGGCCTGGCCAACTGCACAGTACTCCAAGTGAATTAGAACTCTTGAAGAGAAAAGAGGGGGAAAAGCTAGGCAATTGTTCACAGGAAGCAGAATTTTTTTTTGTTTTAAAATTTTTGTATTTATTTGAAGTTGTTTCATAATTAGGTCTGGGGGAAGGTAAGGGGAAAGAGAGAGAGAATGAACAAAGGACTTGGGAACGCAGCTTTCACGGAGAAATCATGGTAGATGCAAAGAAACGTATATTACAGAGGTACCCAAAACTCAGGAAACAGGATGAACACGAAATCAATGCTATGAATAGGACATAAAGCCAATAACGAATCGGCAGTTTGAATACAGCATGTTACACATGGAAACACACTAGAAGAGCAATCCTTTAGTCTCATTCTCACACACAGATGCTATTTTGCCCAACTGAGGCAAAATGCCTATTTCTGTTGTTCCTCAACTCATGGGATTTGATGTTCCTTAGAACGCGTGTCTCATTTGCCAAGGCTTGTGTTAGGATTACAAAAGACTGAAGAGGGGGCAGCTGTTTGTATAGCAAGGGAAAAAGGAGCAATTTTCCTTCTGCCAAATCGTTTCAAATGGAAAAAGAAAAGAATGATTTTGAGTGTGGAAATAATTCCAGGGCACCTTAAATTGCAATTATTCTAAAATTTTGTGTTGGGTTTACTGGCCTTAGTTTCCTTTGTAGATGGCGACTTGTTCTTGTGCCATTTCTGTTAAGACTACTTTATCAACAACCTGATCAAAAAGTACTACTTTAACCCATTTTTTCCCAAATATAAAGGTATATTTTAAAATATTTACATGCACATATATGCAAGGATAGAGGATAGAGAGGGGCGGTAGATAGGGTTGGCAGGAAGATGAGAAAGAGATGACCAGTAAGTGATGGCCAGATAGAAAGACACATAAACAGAAAGAAGGAAAAAGGTGGTAGAAAGATGACAGTGGGAAAGGGAGACTGAAAGAGAGACCAGGAGAGAGAGAGAGTGGGAGAAAAAGAACATAACTAGCTAGACAGGCAGATAAATAGAAACTAGGATCCAGTTCCCAGTCCAACAGTCTGAATCCTTAAACCTCAACTGTACTTTGGATATTAATTTGGCACTGAGGGAGCAGTGAAAAGAATGTCATCTCTTCAGGTTCAAGTCGGAAGATATAAATGAAACATTTCCAGAGGTGTGAGAGGGTAAGCAGGACCATGAAAAGCCTATGGGGCCCTTATCAAGGCAGATAAGCCCCCATGGAGATGATAGGAGATTTGTCGAGGCTTAAGCAACTTCTTCAGGGCCACAGAAAAGCATATATATATATATATACACACACACACACATATACACACACACACACACACACATATACACACACACACACATGTTCAGTTTCTTAACATTTTTCAGAAGGGAGAAGAGAATGTCTTTGTGTTTCAATCAGAAATCTTACTCTAAAGACATAGAATCAACCCAGGTGCCCATCAACGGTGTATTAGATAAAGAATATGTGGTACATATACACCATGAAATACTACGCAGCCATAAAAAAGAATGAGATTGTGTCCTTCGCAGCTGGAAACCATTATCCTAAGCGAATCAATGCAGGAACAGAAAACCAAACACCACAGGTTCTCCCTTCTAAGTGGGAGCTAGATGTTGGGTACACACGGTCATAAAAATGGGAACAATGGACAATGGGGGATACAAGAGTGAGGAGGGAGGGAGTAGGGTAAGGGTTGAAAAAAACTACCTGTTGGGTACTATGATCACTACCTAGGTGAAGGATTCATTCATACACCAAACCTCAGCATGTACGTGTACCCTCTGATTCTAATATAGAAGTTGAAAAAAAAGAATGAGAAAAAAGTACTTACTAGAAAGTCTGTGGGCTTCATGAGAGTTCTGAAGAAAAGAGAAACAGTATACTGAAAGGAAGAAGCCATTTATGCAAACACAGAACCTATTTTGCATGCAACTGATATATTCTTTGATGAAAAAGAAGTTTGCCAAAACCTCTTTCCCCATCTTTATGACAATACATAATTTTTAGTGTTATTTGATTTGTGCAAAACGATAGTATCATTTTATGAACAAATGTACATTGCCTTTTCACTCATTTAAGAATACAACCTACATGATCAAAAATACATATATTGCTATAGGAAGTGAAAGGAGAGTGAAAATGAATGATGCCCTGGCGCTCCTCAAACCAACAATTGCCAGGGCTCATGGAGGAACGGCCTCTCCACACAGCTTGTCCTTTCCATCCAGGCTGTGTCACCTGCCATATCTCCTTCCTCCCTCGTGGAATCCTCTCACCCTCTCCTGCCTCTCAAATTTTATCCATGCTGTAAGGCCCGTGCCTTTACACATCAACCTCCCAATCCCATTCTCCCATCTAAGGAAATTTTTCTCTCTTCTGACATCCTAAGGCTATATTGCTTGTACCAACTTGTACCAAACATTAGTCACTTAATCATATGTAGTCTCAACTTTTCTGTGAGTAAATGCCTGGGCCTCTGTCTAGACTGCAAAGTCCTCCAGGGAAGATGAGATAACTTCTTTCCCTCCCTCCACTAATGCCCTCTACGTCAGAGCTCTCAGCAGGGCTTAATGTACCTGGTGGGAGCTTAATAAACATCCTAGGAATAAGGGGATACATGAACAAATGAATTACTATAGAGAAAGGCCATCTAAGTGAAAATGCGGGGAAGAAGTGGAAATAATTTGTTATGTCCAGTGGTTTGTGAAGAGACATGGAGAGGTTGAAGATAGGAGATAGGACCCAATGTCTTCCTTGGGTGTCCCTTATGGGATGGGAGAGTCTTTCAAAAGACTGTAAGGTGGGAGAAGGAGAGAGGGCTCTTTCCAGAGCTCTAGAAGCACAAGGACCGTTACGAGGAAGAAACCACCCAATGAATGGGTTCGCTGGACAATCGGAAGAGAGGACAGGTGAGATGTAAGAACTAAGGTAGAGATTTAGAGCAAATAATTTGGGTATTGATATGGAAGTGCAGAAAGTGGCCAATGCAAACATCTAAGGAGAATGTTCATCTTAGTTTCTAAGTTAGGAACAGACCAGGAGGCAATGAAGAGAAGACAATGAAGGAAAGTGAGACTGAAGCAGGTAGGTTCCCTCCTCCTGAAATGCACAGAGCCTGGAGGAAGGCGGAACTGTGATTATAGAGAAGCAGATGGTGTTGCTGTTGAACTTGAAACAGGGCAAGAACGGGAGATAGAAGAAGCTCACTTAGTTATTTTGGGCAGGGGAAAACACATTCACAGGGACTTTTACCAGATTCAATTTGTTTTCAAACAACTGCAGATGTTATCAATGCCAGAACAAAGTTCAAGAACTAAAGTATAGGCCATCTAAGAGGACAGCCTGCCTCAATGTTCTCTCAAGACTCTAATAGGTAAATAATTACTCAATTTGGTCAGGAAGTAGTCATCTCAATCTGAAATTTAAAGGAGTTTCAAGGAAGAAAGGGAAAGACAAACTCTATATAGTTGTTCCTCCGTGGGGGACAACTCCATGCCGTATCCATGGGGGTATAGTTCCAGGACTCCCACAGACACCAAAACCCACAGGTACCCAAGTCCCTGATATAAATTGGCCTCGTGTTTGCATATAACCTGCACACATCCTCTTGTATACATCATCTCTAGGTTATTGACAATACCTAACACAACGTAGGTGATACGTAAGTAGTTGTCATGCTGTACTGCTCAGGAAATCATGACAAGAGAAAAGGCTGCAAATGTCTGGCACAGACGCAAATATTTTTCGACTATTGTCTAGCCTCAGTGGGTTAAATCCAGAGACACAGAACCTGTGAATGCAAAGGGCCACCTGCGCACTCCTTCCTGTCGGCCACACTGGAAAGTGCAGCAATTAGAGATGAATAGATACAGAGAGAGGAAGCAATTATTTTTAAGAGAGAAGTGACAAAACTACTTAAAGCCAAACATTGAGGTTTGTTTTTTGGTAGCATATAGATTGTCAAAATAAATTTTCACTTCTCATCCAGATGTTTAGCATATTGTCAACACCATCAGAATTATCGATGTTATACCTTTGCAGATGTTATGTTGCTTGTCGGTAAATTATGATGATCTAGTTATGATTTAGAGCTAGACTCACTAGCGACAGGCTAGACAAAATATTGTCAACCAAAACCCAGGATGAAACCAAATACATCATTTTATCTAGTTAATTTTAAAGGTCAATTAACTTATTTAAACTTTTATTAAGGAAAAATCAGCTAACTATAAAGTTATGTTTAAATTATTAAGACAGTAAAGGACTTTAACTAGAAATTCCATTCATTTAAATATTGTCTCTTAATGAAAACAAGCATCTCAAAAAATCCTCAACCTCATTAATATTATATTATGTATATATATTATTATAATACTAATATATAAAGATTAAAAATAAGATTTTTTTACTCATCAAATTGGTTTACAAAGACAATAATCATAGTTGACCCACAAGTGGGTAAGGAGAAGTTTAAATTGGCTCAAGCCTTTCAGAGAGTAATTTTTCACTAGCTATTACAATTAAAATCATGCATATTCTTTCAATCAGCTATTCTACTTAGAAATGTTTTCCTAAGGAAATGTTCTCAAGTGCACAAATATATTCTTTTCAGCATTGTTCCAAACAGTGAAAAAAATTAGAAACAACAGAAATATTAAACCATAAGTAATTAGTAACATAATCTATGGTAAATTGGTAAAATAAACAATAAAATAATAGGCAGTATATTTTAAATGAGATTATTATCTATATAGACTAACCCAAAAAAGTACGAGACATCATAAGTTAAAAAGGCAGAGCCAGAATCATATTCACGATGTACTAATATGCATCAATAATAATTATAACTATTACAGCATACATGAGAAAATCTGGGAGAATATGCATAAGTTACAGATAGCTGTCATGAAGGAATGGCAGAAGTCAGAGAAGGATACACGAACCTATTCATTTCTATGCTACACATTTCTGTGCCCTTTTGAATTTTTTAAATAATAAGCATATATTATAAAGGGTCTGCTTTAACTGTTTTTTTGTTGTTGTTTCTTCTTTTTTTAAACAGAGTCTTCCTCTGTCACCCAGGCTGAAGTGCAATGGCATGATCTTGGCTAACTGCAACCTCCTCCTCCCAGGTTCAAGCAATTCTCCTGCCTCAGCCTCCCAAGTAGCTGGGATTACAGGTGTGTGCCACCACGCCCACCTAATTTTTGTATTTTTAGTAGTAGCAGGGTTTCACCATGTTGGTCAGGCTGGTCTTGAACTCCTGACCTCAGGTGATCTGCCCTCCTCGGCTCCCAAAGTGCTGGGATTACAGGCATGAGCCACCATGCTCAGCAGCTTTAACTCTTTAATTCCTTCCCAGCCAACATCAGCCATTCTGCTGCTTGAGAATATACAAACCTTTTTGTTCCTGAGCAACAAAGCAAATACCATTACAGACACACACCCACATGAATCAGTCAGGTACCTGCTCAAACTCTCCAGGTTTTAGTCAGTTAATTTCCACATCTATCATTAGCTAATTCTGTCATATTTCATATTCAAAAAGTGTTCTGGAAAAGACTTATAGCCATACCCAAAGAAGATGGAAATAATTTCAGAATTTCTAAATTAACATTAATTACTCTTAAAGTAATAAGATTCTTTGTAGGTAACATACTCATCAGATTTTAAAGTATTTCAGCAGCACATGTGTTTTTATATTTTCAAAAGTCTATAGTGAACCCATTTTATATCTGAAATAAATTTCAAAGGTCATGTAAATATCAATACATGGACATGTCACTCACCAAAGATCTTTCAGCTGCAAATATATAAAATCAGGATGCTTATGTCATATATAAGCAAATCTACACTTAGTTTAATGCTCCAAAATGGAATCAAATGTCAGTTTTAAGGGCTGTTGTCACATGGTTTTTAAAGAATCACTTGGCTTTCTCCCCACCTCAGCACGATGTGTATTTTCATGCAGGGTTATATTTCGTACATTTGTTCTTATATACAGCTATGTTCACAATATGAGTTGGCTGCTTTTTAAAATAAACTCTGCAAGAATGAAATCATAGGGGAGTCTTCCCACTTCCGGTCTGGCAATGGAAGGAGCTGAGAAGTCTCCATTCTGCCCTAAGAACAAGGAAAAAGCTGAGCAAACTGAAAATCAACCTTTCTTAGGTTCTCAGCAAAGGGAAGTCACAGGGCAAAATATAGCCCCCAGAACTGGAGGGTCAAAAAGGCAGATAAAGAGAATTCCATCACCAGAGGAGAAACCCATGAGCACAAACCTCCATGGGAACAAGCGTGAGGGTAGGAAAACCTCAACTGTAGTTGATGAATTGCTGGAGACTCAATTTGGACAAGACTGAGAGATAAAAACTCCAGGGAGGCTGGGCGCGGTGTTTCACGCCTATAATCCCAGCACTTTGGGTGGCCAAGGTGGGTGGATCACTTGAAGCCAGGAGTTCAAGACCACCCTAGCAACATAGTAAGACCTCGTTTCAGCTAAAAATGTTTTTAAATAATTAGTTGGGCATGATACTGTGCACCTGTAGTCTCAGCTACTCAGGAGGCTGAGGCAGGAGGATTGCTTGAGCACAGGAGATTGAGGCTGCAGTAAGCCATGATTGCACCCCTGTAGTCCAACCTTAAGACCTTGTCTCTTTAAAAAGCACAAAAACAAAACAAAGCAAAAACTCTAGGAGGACCCAATTGTATGGAGAATCTCCTATGAGTTTTACTTCCAGAACCTCTACCACATCCTCACAGTAAATACCAAGAAAAAAAAAATCTTTTGTTTCCAGCAAGGAGAGGGGAACAGGAATAATTTCAAAATATGCCAGAGCTTTCTGTTCTTCTGGAAAAGGCCTGCCCTGCCCTCAGGAGAAACTATTTTACTGGCGCCTAACTTGCTAGAGTATTATCAGAGCCAAACCTAACTCAGGAAAAAGAAACACCCAACTCCAGCCCCCTCTTGCCATCCTGTCCCTGCTGAGGCAGCTGTTGAAAAGCATTGGTGAAGATTACAGCATAGTGGTACAGGCTGACCAAAAACTGAAACCTGTAGAACTATAAAACACTTCCCCTTGCCCCACACCTTACCATCATATTACTTATCTGTTTACCACAGTCCCTTTTAGCCAGTAAATAATGTCTGCTTTTCAACAAAAATTTACAAGGCATACAAAAAGACAAGATACATAGTTTGAAGAGATTTTAAAAACCATCTCTACCTGAGTCAGATATGGACAATGGAATTATCAGAGCAGGAAATTTTTTAAACTCTAATTAATATAATAAAGGCTTTCAAAAGCAGACAACATGCAAGAGTAGATGGGTAATGGGAGCAGAGAGAGAGAAATTCTGAGAATCAAAAAGAAGTGCTAGAGGTCAAAAACACTACAACAGAAATGAAGAATGCCTTTGATGAGCTGTAGATTCAACACAGATGAGAAAAGAATCTCTCAGCATGAAGATATGATACTAGAAACATCCAAAACAAAAAAACACAGAGGAAAAAAAGATGGGGAAAAAAACCCAGGACACAGTATCCAAAAACTCTGGGATAACTACAAAAGGTATAACATACACACACAAGGGAGTCCCAGAAGGAGAAAAAACAGAGAAAGAACTAGAAACAATATTTACAGCAACAATGACTGAGAATTCCTCCCAAATTAATGTCAAACACCAAACCACAAAGCCAGGAAAGTCCAAGAACACTAAACAGGATAAATGAAGGGGAAAAAATCTACAGCTAGGCATATTAAATCCAAACTTCTGAAAATTAAAGCTGTTCTCTTTTTAACGAAACTGCTACTTTTTTAAAAAAAATGGCTGGTTGTATTTAGAAACTTCTTGAATAGCAACTTTCTTCTCATGTTTTTTTCTACACAAAGTGTTCAAGAAGAGGTTAAAACCTTGATTTAGAAATCATGACTCCTGTGCATTAAGCCAAGTAAGAAACTGTTAAAGACAAGCTTCCTCTCATTTCTACTGAGGAGTAACTGGCTAAATGTGAGACAAAAATATGAGTTTGGAATGAATCTTTACTTGTTCTACTTCATCACAGGGAGTTCAAGCGTCTCTCCATGGCTCCTGTACGCCAGAAAATGTCTGTTTACATTTCTGCCGATTGAAAAAGAAAGCACTGAGATTAAAGGGACTGTCACTATAAATTTTTATATATGTAAATCATTACATTTCAAGATAGTCTATGTTCACACTAAAAACATTTTCTGAACACTATTTCTTTGCATGTAAAAAGTGAAGATGTTATTTAACAGAACTGAATAATGCCAGGAAAAACAAAAGAAGGAAAAAGTTGTTTCGTATTGTTATTATTTGCAGGCATATGCCCACAGTCCCTATGTTATTTAATGCCCTTTACAAATTGATATGATTTGTAGTCCCATTTTGTAGTAAGTGAGTAATTGAGGCAGGACAAAGTATTGAATAAGCCCTAAATCATACAGCTAGGAAAGACTGGAGCTGGTTTCAAACCCTGGTCTTTTTAGTCAAACTCCAGTGATCAGCCTATTCTATCAGTTACTCGTCTATTTCTAATTAGAATATAAAATATTTCTACCCGAAATACCCACATTATTGCTTTACATCTCAACTTCCATTTTACAGGCAATAGGAAATCTGCAATCACTAGTAGAGTAACCAACTCCAGCACAATCTTTCCATGAAAGAAGATTGAGAGACTATTAAAATAATGTATATTGCGAGCTCAAGGACAGTGTCTTATATATGTCTAGACTTAGCACAATACTTGACACATGTTGATAAACCTTTTTTAGAGGCAGGATCTTGCTATGTTGCCCAGGCTGTAGTGCAGTGGTATAATTATAGTTCACTGAAGCCTCAAATTCCTGGGCTCAAGAGATCCTCCCACCTCAGCCTCCTGAGTAGTTGGGAATACAGGCATGTGCCACCATGCCTGGCTATTTGTTTTTAATTTTTTATAGAAACGGAGTCTCACTATGTTGCCCAAGCTGTTCTCAAACTCCTGGCCTCAAGTGATCCTCCTACCTCAGCCCCCTGAGGGACTGGGAGATCAGAGCCACTGCACCCAGTTGATAAACTTTAAATTAAAAGGATCTCAGAAAATAATTGTAGTTCTCTGTCAGATATTTTCTCTAAGCAAATCTTAGCCTCTGCACCTCCCCTCCATACCTCTGAGCCTGTTTGAGAGCACAGCAGTGATGGGCACAAGTAGCTGGGATCCTAATGGTCCATGGGGAGAATTTTCCCAAAGTCCTTAGCAGAAGTTCCCCATGCTGTGTTACTGAAAGGTTAAGCAAAGGCTACAACCGGTCTCTGACATGCTGAAACCTCACTCTGTTTTCATTTTGTTTGTTTTGTTTTGTTTGTTTTCAGACAGAGTCTTATTCTTGTTGCCCAGGCTGGAGTGCAGAGGCATGATCTCAGCTCACTGCAGCCTCCGCCTCCTGGGTTCAAGCAATTCTCCTGTCTCAGCCTCTGGAGTAGCTGGGATTACAGGCATGTGCCACCACACCTGACTAGTATTTTGTGTTTTCAGTAGAGATGGGGTTCCACCATGTTGTCCAGGCTGGTCTCGAACTCCTGACCTCAGGTGATCCACCTGCCTCGGCCTCCCAAAGTGCTGGGATTACAGGCATGAGTCACTGTGCCCTGCCCCTGAAACTTCACTCTGTATAGGTGCCTTCCTTCATGGGCCCTCACTCCAACCCTGATCTCCATCCTTGCCGCTTGCCAAAAGCAAGAAATTCTAGTCAACTGTCTTCTCACATATTGTCATCCCCAAACAGCATTCCTTCCATCTGTCCCTACCTCCGGCTTCCACTGACCCTCCTTCCAGCTACTTCCACAGTATTCTCTGGACCCTTCATTGCATTTTAAATACATTATCTTAATCCTCAGCCTCTCATACCTTGGTACCTTTCTCTTTTGAGTTTATGGATTCTGGCTACATCACACCGTTTCTTTTCTTTGTAGTCGTCTACTAAATCCAACAATCAAAACCATCACAGCCTACACCCCCTACCCCATCCACCCCCTCCCCACACACACAAACACTCATTTATTTATTATGACTTTGGCAGTGGTTTAAGTTTTTATTTCCATTCCCTCTTCTACCACAGTGGCTGCATGGCACCAATGTCCACATAAAGGAGTGCCACTTTCAGGGAGGGTGGAGAGGGTCACGAAACACCTTCACTGCTGTTATAACAGAAGACACCACATACAGTACAAATGTGTACTCGTGATCAGCGGCTCCAAAGTCCCCTAACTGTGCTAAATTTCAGAGAGAAGGAAGCCCTTCATAGACAAGCAAAGCTCAGCAGCCATAAACATAGATCTAGGCCTAGCACAGTGGCTCATGCTGTAATCCCAGCACTCTGGCAGGCCGAGGCAGGAAGATTGCTTGAGGCCAGGAGTTTGAGACCAGCCTGGGCAACATAGCAAGATCTGTGGCCAGGCTGGAGTGCAGTGGTGCAATCTCGGCTCACTGCAACCTCTGCCTCCCGGGTTCAAGCGATTCTCCTGCCTCAGCCTCCCGAGTAGCTGGGATTACAGGCACACACCACCACTCCTGGCTTATTTTTGTATTTTTAGTACAAATAGGGTTTCACCATGTTGGCCAGGATGGTCTCGATCTCTTGACTTCATGACCTTCCCACCTCAGCCTCCCCAGAAAAAAAAAAAAAAAAGTGTTTTAATTAGCTAGGCATGGTGGCATGCCCCTGTGGTGCCAACTATTCAGGAGGCCAAGGTGGGAGGATCACTTGAGCCCAGGAGGTCACGGCTGCAGTGAGCTATCATTACACCACTGCACTCCAGCCTGGGTGACAGAGCAAGACCCTGTCTCTAAAATATATAAATAAATAATTTAACAAACATAAAACAAAGATAACTATAAATATATCTAAGCATGCATGTATGTCTGTGTGTGCCATGTACACATCTCACACATATATACACATATATGTGTTAGCTACATGAGTTTTTAAAGGACTGGTGCAATATTAATGCAGACTAAAAGCATAATTTACTAAAAAACTCTAGTACACTATATTTACTTGAACAAATGTTTTCTCTATATAATCACTTTAAGATCATTTTCAATGAATGTATGATTTTTAAAATTGATCTTTCTGAACAGAATTCAGAAGGTATTTGGAAATGTATTCAGAAATATAGTCACAATGTTGTCAGAAAAATTGTCCACATGTCTCTTCTGGAACTGTGCAGTAATATGGTTACTTCTTTCTCCTTTTGACTTGGTGAGATTTGCCTGGACCTGTCCCCTCTTTGATTCTATTGTTTATGGAAGTTCAGGGCTGTTTAGATGTTTTGGGCTTGGGCAATGAGGGAAACACAAGAAAAAATATTCGCTGTAATCCCAGCACTTTGGGAGGCCGAGGAGGGCAGATCACTTGAGGTCAGGAGTTCAAGACCAGCCTGCCAATATGCTGAAACCCTGTCTCTACTAAAAATACAAAAAGTAGCTGGGTGTGCTGGTGCACGCCTGTAGTTCCAGCTACTTGGGAGGTTGAGGCAGGAGAATGACTTGAACCTAGGAGGCGGAGGTGGCAGTGAGCCAAGATCGTGCCATTGAACTCCAGCCTGGGCAACAGAACAAGACTCCATCTCAAAAAAGAAAAGAAAAACCATTAGAACCGTGACATTTGAATTTTGGGGGGCCCAGCCTAGAAGCTTCCCTGGGTCCATGGTCTGTTACTGTGTGCTCCACCTGCCAAAAGAATAGGATCACTGGATGACATCTTTAAGGAAAACATCTCTGAAGTTCTGAAGGGAATGCAAAAGTCACATCTGTGAACCCACTCCTTGCCCCTCTTCTGATAATCCCCCATTACGTGGTGTATAGATGGTTGGGGGTGGTAACCTGGGAACAGGTGATTAAACATGAGCAAGGGCATAATTGGTATAAAAATGTGTGAAACGTTTTATAGATGCAAAGCTGGGGCCCCACAGCACCTGTGCCCAGGGCAAGTGCCCCTTAGGGCAGTAGCAGACCAATCCATTCTGCTAAGACTGAGCCAACCAGGCTGGTCTGACACACTGTGCCCACCCCACTGGGAGGCCCCAATTACTACCATTTCTCCTGCACAAGCCCTGCTCTCCACTCACTCCAAAGGCATCTTGACTCAGGGCTGTCTCTCCCCTCGCGTCCCTACCTCTGCTCCCACTCTCAATTAGTTGCCTTGCTGGTGTGGTCACCACCCTCTTCTCCGACGTCTTCAGTGGCCCCAATTCCCTGTGTGCTAAAATCCCAGTCTCATCAGCATCCACTACCTCCTTTGGTATTGTGCCCAGGCACCAAGGCACTTCTTGCCTCTGGGCTTTGTGTACACTGTCCCCACACCCCCACCCTCCCAGATTGCCCTACTCGCCATCCCTGCCAATATCTAGTTTTAAGCCAAGACCCAACAGCCACCTTCTCCAGGGAGCCTTTCCTGAATTACTCCCCCTCCCACTCTCTACTCCCCATCAAAATGAGCCCCTCCTGCTTGCTCCTGGCACAGTACCTGCAGGACTGCATTGCTCTTGCTTATTGCCTGGGGGTCTCCCTACAACCAGGCCGTGCCCCAAGAGCAGGGGCCGTGTCTTGCTTCCATTGTAACCTGAATATCAAGTGCAGTGCCTGTCATATAAGAATCCACTGCACAGATGAATTCTTAGAACTGTCACTGCACCTAGATGCACAGATACAGGGAAATTTTTAAATAAACTGCCAGGTGCAAGTGACTCATGCCTGTAATCCTAGCTACTCCAGAGGCTGAGGTGGGAGGATTGCTTGAGGCCAGGAGTTCAAGACCAGCCTGGGCAACATAGCAGACCGCATCTCTATCTTTAAAAATTTAAATAAACTAATTAACAGCCCCTCCTTAATCAAAAGATTTACACTGGAATCAATCAGTAGAGTCAACATAACAATTTCCTAAAATAAACAGCAACCCCCAAAAAGGATATTACTCACAAGTATAACAGCATCAACATCACGGTTAATTTAATTAAACCAAGTCAAGACATCCACAGCAAGATCCCTGCTGATAACCAAATCTATAAAGCATCTAAGTGTGTTCTCAGAGGCTGGAAAAATAATTATATCTTCTGGAGGCATTATTAAAAATCCATAAATTCTAGATATTCCAAAAGAGAGAAGTAAACACATGACCACCAAATTCTGTTCTGTATTTTTTTAAAAGCTCATTCTTATTGAAAACTGTGGTTCTCTGGAATGTAAGTGTGTGAGACGTCCTGCTAGTTTCAAATCTGAAACTGTGGCAGCCCTTGTGAGCCTGGATGTCCCTGAACGCAGAGCTATGGACAAAGGCTAGTGTGCTGGTAGTTTAATTGGGAGGTGATCCCAGGGTTCAGAAGGGGAGGATGAGGGAGGGTGAAACAGGCCAGGGGACAGCCACGGTAGGGATATGTCGTTGAATTGGCCACTGCTGCAGGCAAAAGGTGCTAGATCCTGCCAGGACCCTCTCAGGGGCCTTATTGAGATGCGAGTCAGAGCTGTCTGCCTGGAGGAGGGAAAGGAAAAACATTCATTCATTGACTTTTGCTCCTATTGGTCAAGGGGGACTCCTCAGGCAACAACCCCCACAGAAACTTCCCCCTACACACACGCGGTGCGCACACACGCGCACACACACATGCACATACACACAAAATGCACACTCACACATGCATGCACAAGCACATACACATGCACGTGCGTGCATATGCGCATATGCACACGCACGTACGCACGCACATGCATGCATATGCACACA
The DNA here is from genome assembly GCF_003255815.1 of Theropithecus gelada. Classification (NCBI taxonomy): domain Eukaryota; kingdom Metazoa; phylum Chordata; class Mammalia; order Primates; family Cercopithecidae; genus Theropithecus; species Theropithecus gelada. The sequence continues at coordinate 14,102,833 of NC_037677.1, forward strand.
CGTGCACGCACACACATACACATGCATGCACACACATGCAGGCACGCACATGCACACACACAGGCACACACACACATATACATGCAGGCACACACTTCCTGGTTGCTTATGCCTGAGCATTGAGCCAGTCCTCATGGTTAGGTATCCCACCCAGAGAAGCTCCAAGCCAGGAAGGGACAGGAACCTGTCGTGCTGAGGTGATGCCACTGTCAGATTACACAGCTGGAATAAAATGGGACTGAGATGCTGGTGCACATCTGGGCCTGATACGCGCAGGAGCTCTGCCCCAGCCCACCCCCAGTTCTCAGAAGGTACTCAGTACATAACTGAATAGACAATGTATTATAATGCACATGTGTGTAATTTAACAAATTTTTGAATATGATAACCTATCAAGATATTCAGAAATCTACTATAAGATTTTCTATTATTTCATTTTATCTGCAAACTATGATCCTCGTTTTATTAACCTAATGGTGCCTAACCCACACGAGAAATGTAATGGACCAGTCATTCGCTTATTTGTTCAACCGATGCATATTGTGCATCAAATATGTGCCTCTCGATGTGACACCTGCTAGAAATAACAAAGATGGGCAAGGCAGGATTCCTACCCTCACAATCCAGAGGCGAAGCTCTACCCTGCAATGGAGCAGGAAAAGTGCTGTACCAGAGGATGAATGGAATCACAGCGGCAAGACATAGAGGCGGCCCTGCTCACCCACGTGTGGGCGAGAAATGGGACTCAGGACACAATTCCAAAAGGAGATGATGCAGGAGTTTACCTTTGGAAAATAAATTTAAATTAGCCGGATCAGAGAGATAAAGAAATGAATTCCAGACAGGAGGCACATTGTGAGCAAAGGCACAGAAGCAGGAGAGAGATCGACAGATCTGTTCTGGAAACTGTAAGTGGGTGTGTGCCACTGAAGCTAGGGCATAGGGGCTGCCAGCATGAGATGAGCGTGAGGGGCAGGTTAGCAGGGCTTTGTGTTTCAGACCAAGCCTCGATGTGGGGGAAAAGGGGCTGGACTGAAAAAGAAATATTGCTGCCATCATGTTTGTAGGCCTATGGAGAATGATTGGGGTAAATGGAGACAAACTGGAGAATGGGAACATCACTGAGGAGGGAATTGAAATAGCCGAAGTTCACACATTCAGCAAATATTCGTTAAGTGTCTACTATGTGCCAAGTATGGTGGTGATGTTTGTGATGATAGTGCCAGGAAGTCATGATGATGGTGCAGTGGTGATGGTAGCAGCAGTGGTAGTGATGATGGTGGTGATGATGATGGTGGTGGTGATGGCAGTTACAGTGATGATGGTGGTAGTGGTGATGGTGGTGGTGATGGTGGGGATGGTGGCAATGATGGTGGGGATGGTAGTGATGGTGATGGTGGTGATGATGGTGAGGATGGTGGTGATGGTAGTTACAGTGGTGATGGTGGTGGTGGTGGTGATGATGGTGGGGATGGTAGTGATGGTGGTGGTGATGGCAGTTATAGTGGTGATGGTGGTGGTGATGGTGGTGATGATGGTAGCAATGGTAGTGGTGGTAGTGGTGGCGATGTTGGTGGCGATGGCAGTGATGATGGTAGTGATGATGTTCATGACTGTGGTGTTCGTGGAGATAATTTTTATAGCATTTGTATATAGCATTGTCTCTGTCCCAGACAATTTCTTACTCAACATATATTTGACTCATTTGATGTTTACAACAACCCTATGAGGCAGACACTCTATTATCCCTCATTTTACATATGAGGAAACTGACAACCAATTGATAAAGATTAAAACAGGGTAAAGCTATAGGCAGCTCAGCCAGGCAAGGCCTTTCTTAGCGCTTTTATGCTAAGAGCTGAATGACAGGAAGATGCCAACACATGAAGCTCAGGGCTAGGAGGGAGGGCTCTTTAGAGGAGGGGGACACATCCAGGTGGAGAGAAGCAGAGCAGAGGCCCTCCACAGTGCATTACCCTGGCTAGGCTGCAGACTCTGGAGAAGGCCAGAGAGGCCTGAGTCACCAGAGCTCTTCAGTTGATTACAAGCTGAGGTGGTGACAATGTCCTGGGTCAAGTGACAAATGCACAGAGCAGTGGACATGGGTGGGGAAAGAGCAGAGAGCTGAGAGATTTGGGAAGTGGAATGGACAGGGCTCTATTGGTATTGGATCAGGAAGGTGAGTGAGACTGGACAACCCTTGTAGACCACACACGGCAAAGCACTGGCCACGCTGCAGCCCCTGTCCCCGCCGTTCCTCATACAAATAATGTCCCACTGCATCCTCCAAACTGCCTTTCACTTAGGTACCATATGCCCATTTTTCTCATGAGGATATTGACATTTAAAGAAAATAAATAACAACTACAATCACACAGCTAGTAAGTATAATAGTAATCAGGAAAAAAATCCAGGGACTTAAGCCATTACTACATGTGGCTCTTACAGAGTGCCTGGCCTCTTGTTTCCACTTCTACCACTCATTCATTAGTTTCTGGGGTCAAACATATTTTTCAGCAATTGCTTTAAATAATTGAATAATTTGTATTTTTAAAAGATCTAAAATATAAGTTTAAAATAACAAAAATAGTCAGAAATCAAAGTTGTATTGGAAGTATCTTTATTACAGTGCCATAAACACTAATCCATGATGAAATATATATACACTTCTTTAAAACACATTATCACAACCAGTTTAAATCAGACTAAACAAATAATCGCAGACGTGCCTAAGGATATAACACATAGAGATTTCATTGCAGCATTGTTTACAATCATTAACAAAAAGAGAACAAACCAAATGCCTAACAATATGTTCCTGGTTCAATAAATTATGGGGATTTTTCAAAAATAAAATTATTGCCATGATATGGAAGAATATACAATAATGTGGGAAGATAGTTACCATATATTAATTGTATATACCAGGTTATAAGAAAATAGCTGCTCTGTAATCTAGTCTTCATTAACGGGTGGTTAGATTCATGCACATGAACAGATATGCATGGATGGATGGTTAAGTGGCTGGGAGTCCAACCTAAATGGAATAGAGGTTATCTCTGAATAACTGGATTATGAATGATTGTGGGGTGTGTGTGTGTGTGTGTGTGTGTGTGTGTGTGTAAAGATATATATATGTATCAAAGTTGTATAATGTTATATATGAAAGCTTATAAATATTCTTTAAAGAATAGATAGTTTAGTCTATAAGAATAAATAAAAATAAATGTTCTTTAAAACTACATCATGATTTTACCCCAGATTACATACAAAGAAACAAAGGTCTTCAGAAGCTCAAAGCCTGGGAGTTTGAGGTTGCAGTGAGCCATGATCATGCCACTGCGCTCCAGCCTGGGTGACAGAGTGAGACCCTGCCTGGAAAAAAAAAAATGTGCAAAGTTACACAGCAACATGAACAAAAGATGTCAGGATCGAAGCCTTTGGTATCAAAATCTCTAGTCAGGCCCTTAGCCACAAATTGAAAATGCCACGCTCCTTAACTCTCTAGAAAATCAAAAATTGGTTGAGTCTGTCTAAACAGGCTTGAGCTGCACCTTTAGTGAAGACTCTTTCCCTCCCTCATATATAGTTAGAAACAATTTCAATTCACATGAAACAGAGAAAATGTTAAAAGCTTTTCTTACTGTCAGAGTAACATAAATGTAAACAATGTAAAGAGCTCTCAGTTGGTTTAATCTAAACAAACAAAAAAAATATTAAGCATTCAGCCTTGTTGTACTTCTTCCCCAGAAGACAGACTCTTCATTAAACTTTTCACCTTTCTAAATTACTAACTCTGCATCCTGCACCGTGGGTGGTTTTCTTTCCAGACATTGTGATGTGGATCCATGTAGAACGCAGGAGCCCCTGAATGGAATTTACAGCTCAATTTCACCAGGCATATTTTAATAAGATTAGCATATCTTTGTCTTTCAACACTAAGTACCTTACAATTAACTGAATTTAGACAGCATACTGTTACATGAGAAGTGAGATTCGACGGCTTCATTTCCGTATTTATTGATGTGGTGTGTGGAAGGAAGTCTAAGTAAAAATTTCCGCATCCGCCATGGGGAGATTTCAACAATGCGAGGACGTGTTCACCTGTGCAGGAAGCTCAGGTAGACACAAAATCTGGCCTCCTGCACACTGACTTCTAGACAAAGTCACCACGGCTTCTGCTGGGGGGAGAAAGAATTGGCTAGGGATGCCTCTGTGCTACAACTATGGGTACTCCTTCTAGACGGCAGGAAACTCAAAGGGCTTGGGTGATAACATCACTTAGGTGCTGCTAAAACCAATCCCTCCAGAAATGCCCATGAAAGACCACTTTCACCACCTGTGGTCTTCCTTGTTCCAATCAGGTGACCAGATGAACACTCTCAAAGCTAAACAAATGAGGACATCTTTTGGATGAATTCGAAATTAGCCAAAGATCTTAAAAAGCATTCCCATGGTGTAACCACAAGAACACGATTTTTAATAAACTATAAAAATCAGTCACAAGGGGCAGGAAAGAGGACCCTTTTTCATCTTCAACTCTGTCCATCTTGGAAAGCATGTTTTAAAGAAGCCATCCAGTTAAGAGTGCATCTACACAGGCATTACCCACCGAGAGCTACCTTGAAGGGGAGAAAATTAATTTGGCAAATTGCTCAATTCCTTGCTGGAAGCTGTGAACTTGGCAGTTGGTCACGGAAGGGGCAGGCTCTGTTTACTGAAGGGAATAAGCAGAAGAGGAAGCTCTTCCCAGGTATGAGGACCATCTCTTCATGGGGCCGCAACCAAGGGGATGTAGAGAAATCTCCTTCCCCGCTCCTTGAAGCTAATTAACAGCAGTGCTGCATGTAAATAAACCCAGGAGGAGGTAAATAGAAGTGAGGGGAATTAGAGAAGCTGGAAGTCATCACACACAAGTAGCTGTGTGTCAATGATACAGTATATATGATAACAAAAGGAGTTCCAAGAAAGGCAGAATCAATATGCCCTACATGTATGAGTCTACACTCTTTTAACACCATATTATTAGATAAAACAGGCTTCTAAGTATAAAACCTGTGTCTATCAAAATCAAGCAGATAATCATCTTTGCTGAATGAAAAACTCTGCCCTTTTGGAATAAATATTCTCTCAGAAACTAACAAGTCACTATTAATTGAAACTTTGAGAGACAGAGTTGACATAAACATTAAACTGTATTCATTTATTTGGATTTAAAACGTGGCTATGGAATCATCTCATTCACTTTTAGGAAAATTGGGTGAACCCAAAGCTAAATATTTATAGAAGTCTCACTAGAATATCCAAATATTTAACAGTAAATGAATTTGTTAATAAGGAAAGTTTTATGTATACATTAATGTTTCACTGACATATGGGAAACATTTTGACAAATTATAATATCCTGATTTTACTTGTCCAGAATGGTTTCTGTCAGACCAGTTGCTTTGCTTTCAGCTTCTGCCAATAAGTAATAGTCATCTTGTAATTAATTTGTGAAGTGCTTTAATAGTTTCTCTGACTTATAACCAGTTATTTTACCTGGTGTACTCCATTGGTCACAATGATGAAAGGTTTAAATGTTAACCAAAAAATATTTTACACCTGCATTGGTCACAATATTATTTCACCCAGTTAGTACACCAACACTCATGAAGGACATAAGATGTTCTGAAAATTATAATCTGAATAAGAACTCTCCCCCACACACACATCCCTGAATCAAGAAACATTATGAAGTCATATGGCAAGATTTAGTGATCTCAAAATTCATAGGTAATTCATAGGTAAACCCATATCCAATTACTACCATTGGTTCCATGATGTCAAACTAAAAAACTAAGAGGCAAACATTTCCTCAGAGAGGGGCAGTCCCTCCAAATAAATGTAAAATGATGATACGGTTTAAAAGCACAGTACACACCTGTTTTATCCTTGTGGGAAAGTGGTCCTCCCCCTTAGGGATTTGATTAATAATGGGGTGTGTATGTGTGTGCCTGTGTGTGTGTGTGTTCTAAAGTAAAACTATACATATATTACACATGGTAAAAGAAAAACAGAGCAGACAAGGAGAAGAGCAAAAAAATTCTAAAGCCTGCAGGTTGACAAACTTTCATGAAAACTACATTTTCCTAAGTTTCAAAAGGTTTTTTTTGTTTTGTTTTTTTTTTTTGTTGTTGTTGTTGTTGTTGTTGAGACAGGCTCTTGCTCTGTTGCCCAGGCTACAGTGTAGTGGTGCTATCCTGGCTCACTGCAACCTCAACCTCCCGGGCTCCAGGGATCCTCCTGCCTCAGTCTCCTGAGTAACTGGGATCACAGGAATACACCACCATGCCCAGCTAATTTGGTTTTTTAAATTATTTTTTTGTATAGACAGGGTCTCACTATGTTGCCTAAGCAGGTCTCATATTCCTGGGCTCAAGTGATCCTCCTGCCTCAGCTTCCCAGAGTGCTGGGACTACAGGCATGAGCCACCACACCCAGCCAGGTGTCAAAAGTTAAAACTTATTTTATCATGGTAGTTTTAAATTTTCCCTTCAAAATAACAAATCAATATTTTATTCAAGCATATCATTAGGCACAGCTCTAAAGAACCAATAAGAGAAAATAATATCATATAATTATCACTAATATTCAGTGGTTTCTTAAATAAGTAGTTACAAGTTATTGTCCTTATTTCTGTTTGTTTCTATTCTAATTGGTCAATAAAAAGAAGCATGTATTGGTCTGTTTTCTCTAAGTTATATGGGCATGCCAAAGAGATAACTTTGGTATTTGGTCTGGCATCATTCCTTTCCCACAGAACCACAAAACATTGGTATAGACAGAGAGATAACAATTAAATGGTCAGTCAGTCCCTGCAGACAGTGGACTAGCTTATATACTACATTGTAGGAACATCTGAAGTTTTAAAAGATAAAGATATTCACTAGAATGAACAGGAAATGGCAAAAATTTAATCTGTATTTGTGTCAGCCTCAAAATTACAATTCACTAGATTCTGAATGTCTCACAAGAGTAATTACCAACTAACTTTAGACTATGTTGAAATTATTTAGGAAAAATGATACCATAACATTTTGCATGGTATTTGCAAAGAGGACCTTGAAACTACACAAACAGGAATTACGCCAGTTGGCCCTTTGGGCACCGTAATGACCAGGATAAGTGTTGTATTTTTATGAGGATGAATTCCCAAAGTTTATCCTTTCTTGGATCTAGTTTACTAGGCTTCAAACACTCCAACTAAGCAGCACGTGTGACTGAGGAAGAAGCAGAGGAGAGACAGTCTCGATGCACAAATTCAGTGTCACAAACACAGTGAGTCAGAGGCAAGGAACCAAGTGCATGAGAATCATACCAAGTTCTTCCTTTTCGTAAGTTTAAAATTAAATGTCATTCATTTTGAAATAAACAATTTATAAATGCACTCATTTTTATAAAAAATACAAATGATATCCCAAAAATTGAAACAAAATTTCCTATTAACCGTCACTCAGTCTCACCCTTTCTACATAAGTAACTATTGTTATCAATCTGGTGTGTATACTTCTGAACATTTTGTTTTGCATATGCATGACATAATTTACCATATCTGTAGGAATTTAGCTTTCCCATGTGTACTGGGAGGTATAAGGTGTGTGTAGTTCAGCAATTGGCACTTTTTTTGTTTAAAATGTGTCTTTTTGGGACCATATATATGAATTTTCAGTCTCTTTAACTGCCTTATAGTATTCAATAGCACACTTTTTTTGTTACCTCTATCCAATTAATGTACATCACATAGTGTCTTAGTCCATTTTTACCCTGTGAAAAAGAACTATCTGAGACTGGGTAATTTATGAAAAAAAGAGGTTTAATTGGCTCACAGTTCCATAGGCTTTACAGGAAGCATGACTGTGAGGCCACAGGAAACTTACAATCATGGCAGAAAGAGAAGGGGAAGCAAGCACATCTTCACAAGGCAGCAGGAGAGAGAGAGCGAGTGACAGGGGAACTGTCACACTATCAGACCCTGTGAGAACTCACTCACTATCATAAGAAAAGTTTTTAAACCATCAGACCCTTTTATCACTTTCATCACTTTTAAACCATCAGACCCTCTGAGAACTCACTCACTATCACGAGAACAGCATGAGGGAAATCTGCCCCCATGATCCAATCACCTCCCACCAGCCCCCTCCCCCAACATGTGGGGATTACAATTTGAGATGACATTTGGGTGGGGACACAGAGCCAGACCATATCACATAGTTTCCAATTTTCTTCTATTGTAAAAAAAAAAAAAAAACACTGAAATAAACCTTCTTGTATATATCTAATATACAATGTCACTTGTGCAAGATACCCTCTAACACAGACATCAAAAAAAAAAAAAACAGAAACAAAAACAAAAACAGAATATGAGAGACGACAATGACTTCTGTGTGCAGAAGCCCGGGCTGGCCTACTGGATGGTGACAGCCCACATGGAGCAGAGCCAAGGTATCCCAGCTGAGACCCACCCAAACCAACCAGCCTGCCAAGCTCCCAGACAAGTGAATGAAGCCATCCTATATGACCCAGCTTGGTTACGCTAGCAAAGACCAGAAGAACTGCCCAGCCAACTCCCAAAAGTGTAGAAAATAATAAGAATTTATTGCCTCTAAATTACTAGGTTTTGGAGTGGCCTGTTACACAACAGAAGCCAACTGATTAAGATAGATAGAGTCAAATTGGCTATACCATTTTATACTCATACCAGCAGACTGTGAGAGTTATTTCCTCAATATCACAGTATAAAAAATTATCAGGTAATTCCCTTTTATATGGAAAGAAAAAGAAATGCAACCAACCAATAAGCATGCAAAAAGATGTTCTCTCTTCTTTCTACATAATGACTATCTGCTCTTCCCCACCACCTTTTCTTCTCCAGCCTATCTGAATCCACAAATCAGCAGCTTGGAGAAGTGCATTGGCAGGCATATCAGCTACCCTGGGGGGTGACCACCCAGTGCCTACCATGCAGGTAACATCTCATACCTCAGGTATGGATCTGCCAAAAGCTGGCAAACCTCACCAGGAGACTGCCATCTAGAGTTTATTCCATTCACTCTAGGTCTAAGATCTCACGCCTGAGCAGTCACTTAACTATGGATATCAAAGCCATATAATAAAACAGTGGCTTAAAAACCGTATTTTGCAGAAAGCCAAGGTTTCATGAAACCAGAAGGAAAAAAATAAACACACAAATTTCACTTTTTAGCCAGGTGCGGTGGCTCATGTCTGTAATCCCAGCACTCTGGGAGGCCAAGGCAGATGGATCACCTGAGATCAGGAGTTCAAGATCAGCCTAGTCAACATGGTGAAACTTCGTCTCTACTAAAAATACAAAAATTAGCCAGGGATAGTGGTGCACACCAGTAATCCCAGCTACTGGGGAGGCTGAGCCAGGAGAACCACTTGAACCCAGAAGGCAGAGGTTGCAGTGAACCAAGATTGAGACAATGCATTCCAGCCTAGGTGACAAAGCAAGACTCCATCTCAAAAAAAAAAAAAAAAAAAAAATCACTTCTTAAGGTAGTCTTAACTATTTTAAATATACATTGCAAAAAGGGGGAAAAATGCAGTGTTCTCAGAGGGTCCCACAGAGACAGACTGGGCTGATAATGCAGAAACATTCCTGCCCCAAAACACCTAAAAATACAAGATAAAAATTTAATGCAAACCTGAACTCAGAAGATAGAGAAATCCCCAACAGCAAGCAAGAAAGAGGGGCCTGAAAGACAGAGGGCTGAACAGTGACTGAAGGCAAGGAAGTGGGCCCATTACACTTGTCAAGTGGGCCTGACGTGTGGAATTAAGCAGAACCATGGAAAGGCTTCGATCTCAGTGAACAGAGAATGAGAAAATCCCTGCCTCCTAACCTGATCAGGGGACAACAAGAATGAGCTTATTTTAAAACCAAGGATACAAGAAGGTTTAGAACTTGATCTATGCTACACGCCTGGTATCAGAAACCATGCAGCCTCCACCAACTCCCCTCCTGCAAGAATTCTATATCCACTGAAGCTATCATTTAAGAGTGAGGGCATTGTACAGACATTTTCAGGCTAAAAGATGTATCTCAGGAAGAAGGAAAGCGAACTCAGAAGAATGAAGTGAAAGACACAAAGCAAAGTTAAGAAAGAACATTATTAGACATATGGGTAAATCTGAGTCAGCACGGATCATAAAAAAGTCAGAACAATAATAATAATGCTGACCAACCTGGATGATTAAAAACAAGTTGAAACTATGATATCAGAAAACAAAAATACATAAGATGAGGAGGGACGAGAGTCAAAGCAATCAATTTGGTGAATTATTAAAGAGGCCAATAGAGATATTGATTAGACTTGCCAAGTCCAATATGGATGTTAAAAATTTAAAGGTCACTGAAAAAAGAATAAAAATAAAATGAGTAACTTCCGGTCCAGTAAAGGAGACTAAAGAAAACTGATCAATCTACTGAAAGGCAGGAAAGGAAAGGGAGACAGTACAGAAAAAAGGTCTGTCCAAGGGAGAGCAGAAGAAAGCATAAAAATATCTTTTATATTTTTATATGTGAAGTATTACAATATTTCATCAATTCTGAGGTGTACATTTGTTCATATTTCTGAAATCAGAATGTATATTTTAATTGATGGCATATCAAAATTGCTGTTAGCCATGCAGCGCTTGTGGCATGGATGTCAGGGACAATGTACACATGAACATCAAAAGCACCAGCACCAGAACCTGTATAATGGGTGTTGGCATCTCAGAAGAAAATCCTGAAAACAATAGCTAAGCAGTATTTTAACTCTTAAGCACCAAGCAGTAGTGGGGAAGGAGGGAGAAAGTAATGAATCAAACAGGTTTAACAACATTCCCAAAGCTGAACTCAAAAAGAGGTTTGTTCTACATAATTTCAAAGCCAGCTTAAGAGTCAATTCCAATGGCTTTCAATTCTTTTGAGAAATGCTGCATTCCCAGTTCTTGATAGTACAGAAAGTGCTAGAGACTGGAAAAGCATAAGCATTGGTGACCTTGAGTCAAAAATTAATTCAGAAGAGTTAGACTCCAAATTTAACAGTTATTAGTAATAACTTTGTTAATTTATTTCACTTATATATATGCATAAGACCAACATATGATTTTTAAATTTTTCTAATTAATTCTAAAAGATCCCTTTTAAAAAGTTCAAAGTAAGTATTATGTCACTATTTAATTACAAATTATTTTCATTCTTAGTGGTACCTAAAATGATGCTGCATCTTAAAATCAATGATATCTTAGATTTGATGAAATACAATATAAGGTAATCATAATCAATGCAAAGAAACTAGACTTCCCCAATAAAATACAGATACATACAAATTGTATTTTGAAAATATAGCTTTGGTGCATGCCTGTAGTCCCAGCTGTTTGGGAGGCTGAGGAGAGATGATTGCTAGAGCCCAAGAATTTGAGGCTGTAGTGAGCTATGGTCATGCTACTGCACTCCAGCCTGTGTAACAAAGCAAGACCCCATCTCTAAAAACAAAACAAAACAACAACAACAAAATTAAAAGTTAAAAAGTGGGGGAAATATCTGAAAACTACTAACAATCACAATAGCAAAACTTAATATAATCATATAATCACAAAAAAAAAAACATTTTAAGTGGTAAAAGGGAGGAATTATTAGGGATAAAAAGGATTATTGCCTTATAATGAAAGGGACAATTCACCAGGAAGATAGAACAATTTTGAACCTTTATGCACCTAGCAACATAGCCTCAAAACCACAACAACAACAAAGGGTAGATTTACTGGAAAGAACCTAGAAATCAACAATTTTAGTAAGGAATTTTAACTTATATATAAGTTTCTCAATAATTGATTCAGTGGTCACATATAGAAAAACAGTAGTTAGAAAAGTCACATTCTTTTCAATCACACATAGAACATTTACAAAATTCATAATGGACTAAGCCACAAAACAAGTCTCAAAAAACATCTACATCATATAGAACATGTTGTCTGACCAAAATGTGACAAAAAATTAGGATTTAAAAACACTTCTAAATAATTCATGGTTCAAAAAAGAAATTATAAAAATTGCAAAGATTCAACAAATCCAAAAACATATTTCTTGAAAAGACTAATAAAATGGACAAACTTCCAGCAAAATAAGAGAAATACTCAAATAGTACAAATGAGGAATAATGAGGAAACAAAACCATACATACAAGAGGGGTGTCACAGACCTTGTGACAAAGTGGTCCTGAAATTCCTGGAGGGGAAATGAATAAGAATAACCAAGATAGTTATGCTTGGAGGAAGAGGAAAATCAAGGTGTCCTAACCTACGAGAAGCTAAGACTTGTATCACCTTAGTCATTAAAATATGTAGTATTAGTTCAGAAATAGTAAATAAAGCAATGTAACTGAATGGAACCTGGGAACAAATATAGCTACATGTAAGATCTGGGTATATGCTGGAGGTGACATAACAAATGAAGAGAAAGAATGGACTATTCAAAGCTGTGTTGCTATCTTAATTGGCAACAAATATGGGAAAAAATAAAATGAGATACCTATTTCACATGAATGACAAAAATAAATGCCATATGGAATAAAACCTAAATATGACAAGGAAAGCCTCAAACTTTTAGGAAAAAAATGCAAAATTATAACACATTGGGAGAGAATTTCATAAACAAGACCAGAAAAACCCATAGAGGAAAAGATTGATACATTTGAGATTAATAATTTAAAGATTTTTACTAACGATATAATAAAATCAAAAGATAAGTCACAGACTTAAAGAAGACATTTCCTTTTTTTTTTTTTTTTTTGAGACGGTCTTGCTCTGTCATCTAGGCTGGAATGCAGTGTCACAATCTCGGCTCACTGCAATATCTGCTTCCCGGGTTCAAGTGATTCTCCTGCCTCAGCCTCCCAAGTAGCTGGCACTACAGGCCTGCGCCTCCACTATGCTCGACTAATTTTTGTATTTTTAGTAGAGACAAGGTTTCAACATGTTGGCCAGGCCGGTCTTTAACTCCCGACCTCAGGTGATCCACCTGCCTCAGCCTCCCAAAGTACTGGGATTACAGGCATGAGCTACTGTGCCTGGCTAAGAAGACATTTCCAAAGCAAATGGATGAATATCCAAGATATTTTTAGGACTTTCCCAAATCGAAACAAAAGAAGCAAAAGGAGAAAAAAAAAAAAATGGACAAAGAATAAGAAGAGGTAACTGATGTAAAAGATAACTCAACTGGTCAAAAATCGTATTAAAATGTGTTTATTGTTATTAGTAATTAGAAACACAGATAAAAACAATGCACTTCCCTCATAACTCATCAGATTGGGAGAGTCTAATCTCCTAAGTGTTTGTGAAGCTGTGACAAATCAGAAACCCCTACACATTTTCCGTGGACACAGAAATACTGCGATTACATTGGCACCAACCTACATTTACTTTCAAGAAACTCCTGGGCTGGGTGTGGTGGCTCATGCCTATAATTCCAGCACTTTGGGAGGCCGAGGCAGGTGGATCACCTGAGGCCAGGAGTTTGAGACCAGCCTGGCCAATATGGTGAAACCCCATCTCTACTAAAAATACAGAAAATTAGTCAGTCATGATGGCGCATGCCTATAATCCCAGTTACTCGGGAGGCTAAGGTAGGAGAATTGCTTGGGCAACAGAGTAAGACTCCGTCTCAAAAAAAAAAAAAAAAAAAAAAAAAGAAAAGAAAAAGAAAAGAAACTCCTGAACATGTCTACATAGGGATATAATCCAAAATATTCAATTTTTGATTATTCATGATATTCAAATATGAGTACACTAAGTGTACTCATGAAAATGTGGAAGTGATCACACTATTCATTAGTAGTGGAGATTATATAAAGTGTGGCTTATTCTTACAGTGGAATACTACAATCAGTTAAACATTTTCAACCAGATCAATATTAAGCGAACTTCTGAGTTTATAAAGCTATTTATAATCAGAACTTAAACATAGATACTGTATGTGTTTATATGTTACAGTTTTTTGCAAGATTTTGTTTGGAAGAGAGGGTTCCACTTTTCCACAACGTTTAAAAACTGTGATATAATAAGTGGCCATGGAATGAGCTTCATCTGTAAAACATAACCCTTAAAACCTATCTTGGCCAAGCGTGGTGGCTCACACCTGTAATCCCAGCACTTTGGGAGACCAAGGCGGGCGGATCACCTGAGGTCAGAAGTTCAAGACCAACCTGACCAACATGGAGAAACCCCATCTCTACTAAAAATACAAAACTAGTTGGGCGTCACGGCACATGCCTGTAATCCCAGCTACTCGGGAGGCTGAGGCAGGAGAATTGCTTGAACCCAGGAGACGGAGGTTGCGGTGAACTAAGATCGTGCCATTGCACTCCAGCCTGGGCAACAAGAGCAAAACTCCGTCTGAAAAAAAAAAAAAAAAACCCTATCTTGCATACCTGTCATAAGGCTTAGACATAGTAAATACACAGAGATGGAAACAGAGATCGAGGTAGATAAAGTGATACAGTCATGGGGCAGATTGTTGTTGTCTACCCAAACCCACTTCCACTTCCCTTCTTTTCTTTTTTTCTTTTGTTTGTTTATTTATTTTTGATAGGGTCTTGCTTTGTTGCCCAGGCTGAAGTGCAGTGGCACAATCACAACTCACTGCAGCCTTAAACTCCTGGACTCAAGGGATCCTCCTGCCTCAGCCTCCTGAGTAGCCGGGACTACAGACATGCACCACCATACCTGGGTAAGTATTTTTACTTTTGGCAGAGAGAGGGTCTCATTATGCTGCCCAGGCTGGTCCCAACTCCTGGCCTCAAGCGCTCCTCCTGCTTCAGCCTCCCGAAGCACTAGGACCACAGGGGTGAGCCACCACAACTGGCCCCTTTTTTATTTCTTATAACCCTTAATTTCATTCAGGTATCCACCCTCCTCCACGTGGTTAGCTACTTCAGAGAAAGATGAACTAATTCCCAGCTCCAAGCATGGGGTAACCTGACTTCCTTAAGCCCACTGTGGTCATCCCATTCTTCTCATCCATGATTAGTTTAGGGATGAGAATTCAACCTGATTCCACCAGTGAAACCTGCCAGGAGACTTCTGGGAAGAGGCCAAAATCCTACCGCCATCTTGTGACTCTGAGGTCACCATGGGTAACACCCCTGAGGGGAACAGGGGAGAGAAACAGAAGGAACCTGAATCCTTGATGACGTTTCTGAAAATCTGTATCTATCAACCTGGAAAACTGCCCTACTTTTGTAAGATGACAATTTGTTTTGTAAGACAATTACAAATTGTCTTACAAATTGTCATCAAAGGATGACAATTTCCATCCTGCATGAGCCAGTTTGAGTTGGATTAACTGTTATTTGTTGCTGAAACATCCTAAATTATTTCAAAAGAAAGAAAAGAAAAGGGAGCAGGGGGCCAGCCCAGAGCCTAGCGCATAAAAGACCTGCTGTCGTCCATGGCAGCTGAGATTATTATTCTATGCCACCTCCACTCATCAGTCTCCTCTCTTGCCATCCTCCAATACATTAACAATGTAATGCAGATCAAACTACTTTCCATCCTCATTCTGGTCACTCTTATTCTTAAGCAAAGCAACTATTCCCTATAGTTACCATTAGCATATATTCCAAACTTCATTTTTTCTAAGTACAGTTTTTATTGTTCACTTGGGGGATTTAGGAACAAGGCTGAAATTCACCAGTCTGCAGTTATGAATTATAGGTTAGGATTCACTCGGTTTAGTTATACCTACATTTTTTACTCTAATAAAAAAATCAGGATGTATAATTCCAATATATCACCTTCCAGCAGAAACCTTGGGTATTTTACCACAAGACAACCAAACTCCAATAGAATCCTAATAGACAATGAATCCTTTCAGATTTTTGACAGGTAAAACATCAGGTGAAGTTTTCTGTCCTGTTTATTTTCAGACTGGAGGATGAGATCAAGAAGTTAACAAAATTAAGAGATAATGCCACAGTACATATACAGATAGACATCCTTTTCTGAAATAGGAATCCAGAGACCACATGGATCCCAATGGAAAACATAATGAAGCCAGGTGCAGTGGCTCACGCCTGTAATCCCAACACTTTAAGAGGCCAAGGCAGGCGGATCACTTAAGGCTGGGAGTTCAAGAACAGCCTGGGCAACATAGTGAGACCCTGTCTCTAAAAAACAATTTTAAAGAAATAAAAATAAATTTTAATTACCCAGGTGTGGTGGCATGCACCTGTAGTCCCAGCTACTCATGAGGCTGAAGTGGGAGGATATCTGAGCCCAAAGTTTGAGGCTGCAGTGAGCTATGATCACACCATTGCACTCCAGCCTGGGCAACAGAGCAAGACCCCGAAGACCCATCTCTTACAAAAAAAAAAAAAAAGAAAGAAAGGAAGAAACATAATGATCAGCAGCATGATAGACCAACAAGTAAAAACATGAATCCTTCCTTTTTAGCCCCCAAGGTAGCAGGACATCCTATCACCAACTTACTCCAGGTAAAGATCCTTCCCCATGAGCAATATTGCTTGCTAAGGCAGAGACTCTCAAATGAGGGTGAAAGCAGGAGTGTAATTGTAAGGCTGGGTGCAGTGGCTCATGACTGTAATATCAGCACTTTGGGAGGCCGAGGTGGGCAAATCACCTGAGATCAGGAGTTTTAAACGAGTCTGGACAACATGGCAAAACCCCATCTCTACTAAAAATACAAAAATTAGCCGGGTCTGGTGGTGGGTGCCTGTAATCCCAGCTACTCAGGAGGCTGAGGCAGGAGAATCACTTGAACCCAGGAAGCAGAGGCTGCAGTGAGCCAAGACTGCATCACTGCACTCCGGCCTGGGGTACAGAGTGAGACTCCATCTTGAAAATAAATAGCCCATAGGTGAATCTGGTCCATCCTGGGTAGCACAGGGGAATCCCCTGGTAGAAAATCCTGTAGTAACAAGTCCAGCAATCACATTCTACCAAAATCTTGTAGGGAAGACTTAGTAAACCAGGAGCTTCCCAAACGAGCTGCTGCCAAAAAAAGACAATTACCATATTCAAAACAGAAACGATGCTCGAACAAATGGCTCCACATACCTCCAATATCTTCCAGGGAACAGAGAATGATGCAAAAATAAGATCATCTACAGAAAGTAAAATGGATACTGCTGGAAGAAATATAAAGAATGAATAAACTGTAGAACTTTCAAGAGGGCATAGTTCTTTAGAAACTGATTTGTTTAGGGGCATTAGCTGCAGAGAACTGGATATACCCACAGACTGAACCACCACCTGGTCCCCCTGAATTCTATGTTCTCTGTAGGTTCTTGGAAGCTGTTATTACTCAACCCTCTGAGGTTCTGAAAAACATGCAGGTGAGAAATAAACTTTCATCTCTGGCAGTCCTTATGCTTCCTAGCTGTTTAGTAAGGTGTTCCTGCATGTAATTACCCCACAGGGAGTTTGTGGGGAGACAGGGACATGAGCAAACATACAAACCACCCAGCTCGTTCTCCTAGACAGAGTCATTCTTTAACCTGGCCTTGTCTAGAGGCCCTGTAGGCAACTGGATTTCTTAAAGCGGGAAAGTACTCATAAGCAAAGCAAGTTGTTCTGTAAGCAAAGCAAGTTGTTCCGGTGAAATGAATAACTAGAACCTTATTAGCAGATCCCACCTGCATGAAGTTATGGGGAAAAGAGGAGGAGAAAGGACTTAAGTTTTGTTGTTAATTAACACACAAAGAGCATATGAACCTGCTTCAATGACCACTAGGCTATAAAGCATCTGACCTTGGTTAGACACAAGGAGATGGGGGCCTCTTGCCATGTGGTGCAACAGTCCCTAGGTTTTGGGGCAGATACCCTTGGTGACCTACCCAAGGTGACCCTACCCTTCTTCCTTACTAGCAAAACCCCGATTCTGTCCAAGTGACCCCTGGTGGTCAGGTCAGGGCTCAGTGATGTGACTTGTCACCCAATTCTGAACCATGAGAAATGAGAGGAAATCAGTTCCGGGAAAGTCTTCTTGGCACTGAAAACGAGGCACAAGGAGAACAATGTCCCTCTCTCTGCCTCTGAACATTGACATGTGAAGATGTGAGCTTCAGTCTGTAACCACTCTAATTATGAGGGCAACAAACCAACAGACCAACCTACCAGGCTGACAGAGAAAAAGTTGGAAAAAACCCATCTTGATAACATGTGGAGTCAGAGAATTAGCCAACTTCGAAGCCAGCCACCTCCAAATCTCGGGTAATGTGAGGTAACTATCTTTTCAGGCTTCCTGTTACTCCAAGTTGAAAAGATTGTAAGAGATACTGAACTCTATAGACTCCAAATGTAACCTATTTAAAGGTATGAATTATATCAACAGATTAAATACAAATAAAAATATTTCTGTCCAAGGAAAACTCTTGCTGTGGCATTAACAGCAAAGGCAGAGGCAATTTCTTACCATTGTGATTTGTCAGTGCTTTCTCGTGTGCCTAGAATTCTGCTCCTCTTCTCAAATAAACTTCTGATCAGTATTCAAAATTCCTATGAAGTCCTTCCCTAGCTCTGCTAGGGACATTCACATGTTCCCTAATACTATATCCATGTACCATGTAAATATCTACTGAACAGCATTGGACTTGTTCACCTGTGGCTGTCCCATGTGAGTTTCCTATAAAAGACATAATGTCTTATTCATCTTCACACCCTTGCACTTAACAAAGGGCCTGGGACTCAGTTAGTGTGGCAGTTTTTAAATATGACCCCCAAATATTTGGCGTTTCTTCCCTTTTGTGGTAGGTCCATGCCCCTGCCTTTGAATCTGAGTGTGATCATACCATCAGAGTGAGGGGAAGTGACGCTGTGTGACTCTGAGGAGATGTCATATAAAGGGGCATGCAGTTTTCACCTGGTTCTCTTAGGATGCTCACTCTGGGGAGTGTCCCCCAATCCCCTACTGCC
The DNA here is from genome assembly GCF_003255815.1 of Theropithecus gelada. Lineage (NCBI taxonomy): Eukaryota > Metazoa > Chordata > Mammalia > Primates > Cercopithecidae > Theropithecus > Theropithecus gelada. The sequence continues at coordinate 14,121,814 of NC_037677.1, forward strand.
ATGTAAGAAGTCCAACTACTCTGAAGCTGCCATGCTGGAAAGGTCACGTGGGTGGCTCCAGTGGACAGTCAGCAACAGCAGGCCACCACAGGGGTCCCCAGCTTGGTTGTTTAGCCCCCTCAAGCCTTCAAATGACCCTAGTCCTGTGGACAGCTGAGTTCGATTGCAGGACAGGCACCAAGCAAGACCTGCCTAGCCAAGCCTTTCCTAAATTCCTGACTCTCAAAATCAGGAGCAAAATAAAATGGTTGCCTTAAGCCACCACGTTTTGGGATCACTGCTGTACAGCAACAGGAACCAGAACAGTCGGTACTAATATTTATTGACTTGACTTTAAACGCATTCTAAACTAGAATTTTTCAAACTGCAACTTGCCGGTGTTTTAAGAAAGCAGGCCCAGAGTTCATATTGACGTTGTGATATTATTTCAGTAAGCTGAACATATTAATGCATCATTTTTTTCTTTTATCTATATGTTATCATTTTACTAAAAATTGTACTTCTGTATACTATAAGGTTAGACCTATAGAAGTGCATTTGCTTCTAAGAGCAACCAAAACTCATACCAAAAAAAAAAAAAATTCAAATGCTGTCACCTCTAGAAAAAAAAAAAAATGCTGTGTTTCCCTGAATCCAATCAAAGACAGACATAAAATAGAAAGAAATGCCTTTGTCATCCCTACCATCTCCATGTCCTGAGTGCCCTAATAATTATAATTTGCATTACTGATGGAAAATTTTATTATGGTTCAGACCACCATTTAAAATGGATCATTGTTACCAGATATAAACCCTTGCCTGGACCAATTTTTTGATATAAAGGTTCCTGCACATTCATAAGTAGTTCAGAGTTGGAATTCAAAAATTTCCCTTGCATTATATTTAATTTAGTCAATACAAAAAAAAGTTATTCAGAGCATGATGTAGGCTTATTTTAAAAATAATAAAAATTTTTGAAAAATGAAAATATACAGGCCAGGCCTGGTGGTTCGCTCCTGTAATCCCAGCACTTTGGGAGGCCGAGGCAGGCAGATCACTTGAGGTCAGGAGTTCAAGACCAGCCTGGCCAACATGATGAAATCCTGTCTCTACTGAAAATACAAAAATAAGCTGAGCATGGTGGTGGGTGCCTGTAATCCCAGCTCCTCAGGAGGCTGAGGCAGGAAAATCACTTGAACCTGGGAGGTGGAGGTTGCAGTGAGCCGAGATCACACCACTGCACTCCAGCCTAGGCGACAGAGTGAAACTCAGTCGGGGGAAAAAAAATAAAACAAACAAATGAACAAAAAAGTTATATGGACAAACTAACAAAATGTTTCATGGACAGGCTTAAAAGAAACACAGAAACTAAAACTCCAGAATTGCATCAATGTTTTTTGTTTGTTTTTAGATGGGGAGTCTCACTCTCTCACTCTTCTAGCCCAGGCTAGAGTGCAGTGGCATGATCTCAGCTCACTGCAACCTCGCCTCCCAGGTTCAAGCGATTCTCCTGCCTCAGTCTCCCAAGTAGCTGTGATTATAGGCACCCGCCACCATGCCCAGCTCATTTTTGTATTTTTGGTAGACATAGGGTTTCATTATGTTGGCCAGGCTGGTCTCGAACTCCTGACCTCAGGTGATCCACCCGCCTTGGCCTCCCAAAGTGGTGGGTTGCAGGTGTCAGCCACCGCGCCCGGCCTGTATCAATGTTTTTAGTGAAGTCTCCAAATGCGAAGGGGGATTCTGAAGAAAAAGGAACTAGGAAGTGAGTTCCACTACAGTGAATACACACTGCAAATAAAATGTGCTGTAAACTGCTTGATGTTTATTTCACACTAAGTGTACAAAGAACTGTACTGTGTGAACTTAAAAAAAAAAAAAAAAAAAGTAGATCTCAAGATTTTCTTGGATCTAGAGCATGCTTAATTTATAACCCTGAATAAATTCTGCTGGAAGACCAGGCAAGTTGACTCAATGGTATTGCTTGCAAGTTCACTGCTTTCACACAGTAATGTGCATCTGACACAGTGGGTTGTCCCTCCTCCCCTTCCTGGCTACCAGTGCCCCCATCACCAGCCACTCTCCAGATCCTCACTTTCACAGCCTCTCTTGCAGCTAAGAGTGGCCAAGTGACAGGTTCAGACCAGGTTGCCCAAAGGGGAAGTTAGCCAAGGGCCTTCAGGGAAGGGCTGTCATTCCTAAGGGAAGGAAAACCTCATAGCAGTCCTCCAGCCCTGGCCACACTCCAATGTGACAATTCAGTGGTGGGAGGCCCCCTGTAACCAAAGGGGAAACCAACTGTCTAGAAGCCGATCTGCAGTCTAGAAGCCAATAGTCTAGAAGTCAACCTCCTGGAGCTGCAGAAAGAACCGATGGTGAAATGTCTGCTTCTAGACTTACTGATATGTTGAGATATCCTTCTTGGCTAAGCCACTTTTACTCGGGAGGTCTTTACTGGACCTGAAATCTCCCAAACTAATGCACAATGCATGCCATAATAAGAGCTTCAATATCTGGCAAATAGTCCCATGTGAATGAGAAAAAAATCAATTATTGATTTTTAAAACAAATTTTAGAATAATTATCAACTTAAATAATGGCAGTGCAGTCACCATATTCCAAAGCAGCAGCTGCATGTAAAGCGAGCATGGGCCTGCCAGCCAGTGGCACAGATGGGCCTGTTATCTCCACCCATGTGCACCTTGGCCTGGTGACAGCAGACACAGCAAAGAGTACTTCCCTCCAACAGGATCTCTTTCCTGGCAGTGAAGAGAACAGAAGCAGCAGCACTTCAGTTGAGTTTCATGTTAATAAGGAAGAATATAAAAATAATTTCACCCATTTAAATCTAGCAGAGATTGATGAGGTCAGTTCACCTCTACCTCCCTTTCCATTTATGGACTGGAAGACTCAAGACATAACCCTTTGAAAGACAGATTTTTAAAACACCAAGATGCCCCAATATTACCATTAGAGGTTTTTTTGTTGTTATTGTGGGTTTTGTCTTTTTTGTTTCTTTTTTTTTTGAGACAGGGTCTCATTCTGTCACCCAACCTGGAGTACAGGCATGATCATGGCTCACTACAGCCTCAAACTCATGGATTCGAGCAATCCTCCCACCTCAGTCCCTCAAGTAGCTGGGACTACAGGTGCGTGCTACAGGCCTGACTAATGTATTTTTGTTTTTTTGTTTTTTGTTTTTTGAGACAGAGTCTTGCTGTGTTGCCCAGGTTGGAGTGCAGTGGCGAAATCTCAGCTCACTGCAACTTCCGCCTCCCTGGCTCAAGCAATTCTCTTGCCTCAGTCTCCCAAGTAGCTGGGATTACAGGCACCCACCACCACGTCCAGCTAATTTTTGTATTTTTAGTAGAAACAAGGATCCACCATGTTAGCCAGGCTGGTCTCGAACTCCTGACCTCTAGTGATCCACCCACCTTGGCTTCCCAAAGTGCTGGGATTACAGGCATGAACCACCATGTCCGGCCTTGTTTGTTTGTTTGTTTGTTTGTAGACTCCGGTCTTACTATGTTGCTCAGACCGCTCTCAACTCCTGGACTCAAGCAATCCTTCCAACTTGGCCTCCCAAAGCACTAAGACAAGCGTGAGCCACTAAGCCCAGCCAGTGATAAGAATTTTATATTCTATAGTAATATAGTACTTAACTGTTTTCTTGTGAGAAAATAATATTTGGCATTTATTTATTTATTTAGAGACAGGGTCTTACTCTGTTGCCCAGGCTGGAGTGCAGTGATGCAATCACGGCTCACTGCAGTCCCAACCTCCAAAACTCAAGTGATCCTCCCACCTCAGCCTCAGGTGTAGCTGGGACTACAGGCACATGCCACCGCACCTGGCTAATGTTCGTATTTTTTGTAGAGACGGGGTTTTGCTATGTTGCCCAGGCTGGTCTCAAACTCCTAAACTCAAGCGATCTGCCTGCCTCAGCCTACTAAAGGGCTGGGATTACAGGAATGAGTCACTGTATCTGGCCAATATTTGGCATTTTATAACACCTGAGAAACTGTATTACTTACTAAAGAGTTCTTCATTTAATCTTTGGAACGTATCATTCTGTTAGTATATGCTAGGCCCTCTCTTCCATCCAGATTCTTATATGGGATTTTTATAGACGGTAATCCACTGGAACATGATTTCCCCAAAGTTTCTTAAATTTGTTACAGACAATATTGATAGTCCCCTATCTAACTCGGTAGCCAACGTTTTGTAAAACCTTCCCTCCTCTGAGGTAGATTCCTGATTCCAACTGTTTATATTATTTGCTTACAGGCCATTCAGTAACGAGCCATCTGTTCAGAAATCCCTTTAGAAACTTCCCTACATTATTTATGTCACTACGAAAGCTATTTCCCCTCCCCTAAAAAACAGCTGCTTTACATACAATGAAAATATCATTATTTAGCCATCGAAGTTGATGTAGGTTCTGGTTACTTCGAGGTAACCCATCATTACCTTTTACACACTAATTGGCTACAGAAGCCTCTCCCTTCTCCTCTGAAAGACTGTCAAGTAGCCATTTAATTTAATAGTAGATGTAAAATGCTATTCTTACATTCTCTCAATTAAAAGTACATTTGTCATGACTTTTATGTAACTGGTTTTAACCTCACAAATCACTAACATCTCCCAAATAGCTGATATGATTTTTGAAATTCTGAACTTTAGTCTGCTTATTTTCTCATGCAGACTTAATATACTTACCCAAAATTGCCACATTCCACATCATCAAACCTTTCATCTTGTCTCAAAAGAAAAAAGAAAAAAATTTAAAGCCAATTAAGAGCCAAAATCAACCATTTTCAGCTTCAATTTTCAAATGTCAGTTTGTTTTTACCCAATTCTAGCAAATTTATGTAGTGTAATTCTAAACTTCACTATTTGACATTTCCCCGTGGAAGAAAAGCAACAGAAACTTTTCACCATCTGTGTTGCTCTTGGAAACCAGCCCCTCCCATCTGTGGTGCGGGCAATGCAGCACCCTTGCTGGTCTTTGGGGCTCTGCCTGCACTGCTGCGCTCAGATCAGCACTGGAACCTCCCGCAATTACCTGCAGCTGATGCGCTCTGGAGACTCGCCCTCTGGAAACAAGGTGCCAACGGCAGAGATAGCGACTTTCTACATTCACCATACAAGTGGGAATTCAGATTTGCAGGAGGTGGGAAAGGAAAAAAAATTTTTAATCAAGTAAAGGTCTAGTCTGCATTTTTGAATAGCCCGTTTTCTGCTGAATCAGAAATATTTCTGAAGCCTTTGAATTCCTAATTCCTACGGACTTTAGTTTTTCCAAAACAAAAGTGGGAAGGAAGTGTTGCTTTTCAGTATAAAGAGGTTCAACTAGACCAAAACTAAAAAAAATAAAAAGATAGTGGGGTATAACTAAAGATTGGTGGATATGTCTAGAACACAGAACTTGCCAAAAACGGGGCGCTGGCGCAGGGTGCGGTCTGACAGTCTACTTGTAACATGTTTCATAATGAGGTTGCTAACTGAGCTACAGAAAGCAAGAGGAGAAAGACATAGATGCCATCAGCTCAAGCAATCTACAAATACTGCTGGTTATTTTTCTTTTATGACAAGAGTTGTTTCTTAACGGACAACCACCAACTACCACCACCACCAGCAGCGTCCCGAAAACCGGAACTGGCCTCAAATGTGCCTTTAATTGTTTTGCTCTGTCCCCACGCCCTCTGCAACTTTTGTTCTCCAACCGTACTTGTTCCGGTATGAAACCTGGCAAATAGCAAAAATCTTGAAACAAGAACAGAGTGAGAGAACGGAGAGAAAAGGGAGGGAGGAAAGGAGAGAGAGAAGGGGAAGGGGAGAAGGGAGGAGGGAGAGAAAGAGGTGGGAGAGGGAGGGGGAGAGAGAGAGAGAGAAGAGGTGGGGAGAGAGGGAAGAAGACAGAAGAGAGGGAGGGAGGAAGAGGGAGACGGAGATGGGGAGAAGGGAGGAGGGAGGGAGGGAGGTGGGGGGGGGGGGGAGAG